>NC_079164.1:37690518-37805518 GCF_947568905.1 Ostrea edulis
ATCTGGGAATTTTTCCTGGTACCAACAATATCCGGATTAGACAAGTTAGTGAAACTTGTATCTTAACATTTGGCAAAAAAGTGAACTTGCAAAATATTGACATACGCACAAAACACTAGCATTTTGGCCCAATTATTCCAACAACAAAACACCGACATGGAAATTTCCATATCTATGGTAAAATTGAATTGATTACTAGCTATAAATTGAAATTCACTGAAGCTGACAGATGATCATGTAAATTCTTATGAAGTTACACTTACCATTTCAATAATGCTAGTAACTTTCTAAAAATAAAATCTGAATGCATTCAAAGAAAAATAGGCTATTATCAACAGGTTATTCAGGATAATGATGGTTTTTAAATGTAAGGATGGGGGTGAGGAATGTACTTCTGTATTGACATGTAGACACACATCTGGCTGGCAGCAGGGTACGCATGCTAATGAACTGGGAGGTTTTCAGATTAATAGATGGGGTGGAAGTCGAGTTTCTCCGTCTTGCATTTAATCGCTTGAAATAGCTTAATTTATTATAAACACTGAGTGAGATTGAGAACAGACTTCCACATGAAGCTTTATTCAGATGACACCGATGTATGTATGCTATTTGTTGAGATGAAGCAGTCTGATCTCTGTCCTAGGATATGAAATGGTTCACTGTAGTTAACACAGTATAAGGATTTCAGATTGACAATTAGTTTTAGATTGTGGGGGAAAAAATGTATAGCCCTGAGAGAAATATGCACTGTTAATTAAAATTATGCATTTATTCCAGTTTGACAGCAGTTACTTAAAATGTGTGTTTTATGGCAAGTTATGTCACAGATATGCAGGCTAGCAGAATTCAAATGGTTAATTATTTTATAATACTGTGTATCTGTGAACATCTATACAGTGTTGATGTTGAAGATCTAGAAAAACATCAGGCTTGAAACTTGTATGTAAGTAAAGACTATATTCTTTTTTTATATGCCTTGAACTTTAAAAAAAAAAATTAAAATAGTAATTTATGAATTCAAATTGCATATATACCATATTGCAGATTCGCTTTAGATTTATAATGTCGTCTGTGTGCTGTATGCAACTTTGTCTTGATTTAACTTCACCTCTTCATGGTATCTGCAGACCCATTGAGTTTTCATCATATTTATAATTTTATCATAATCCCAGGAGATGAAGACTTCAGTGCTGCATAATGTACTAACACATGATGAACGTACATCATTACATGCAATTTGTACATAAAATAGAACCAAATATGTAGTAGACGATCTCTGCTAATATTCGTTTGTTATGAGGAAAGGACAGCCCTGTCTAGACGGATTTTGTACCAATAGCATTTTATGTTGTGTGTCAGTTTTTACACTTTATGTATTTCATTTTGTTTCTTTGTATCTATCAAGCACCTTATGAAAACAACTATGATACATAGAAAAACATAAGATTTAATTTAACCAAATTACATGTAATTTAGCATGCATACTGTCTTGTCGTCTGCTCTGTAGTGAGATGTCCTCTGCTAATTCACACTTATTAGATGTCCTTCACTAAGATAATGCGCATTTGAAACATGAAAGTTATACTGCTGAAGTGTATGTATTGGTACAGTGGTGTTTTATGCACTATAATGCTTACATTATGATATAGAAATATTCAATCATATGTGACAAACAAATACATTTTATTTAGTGGATCTTAGGGAGTGGGAAATATGCTCAGCTCAAAAGCAATTGTGTGCACATAGCATGATAAATGTCAGGAATGAAACACAGGTCTAAATTATTACACCCATATCCATGAATCATAATAAATCAAAATTTCTCTAGTTGAACAACATGATTATTTTTTTCATTATCTGTCCTTCTGTGGGCAGATGTTTGATTAATGATTAGTCTTAATGCCTGTTCTCACCCACAGGATATAACAATGTATAGTAACACAGGTTGATAATTGCTCATCTTCAACTCGGTAAGCAGGAGGTTTGATTACCAGTAGTATAGTTAAACTTTCACCACTTAAACAATGCTAAAAATGTAGCGCTTACTTCTTTGTGAGATGGGGGTTTGATAAAATTTTGAGAATGAAGAGATAATGCGTCTAATAAGAATTTAGACAGTTCAATCTGCTGATGGATCTTTTGATACTTTGAGGATTATAACTTAAACAGTGGCCCTTAGCCTGCATTCTGAATACATTAAACTTTCAAATAGTCTCATCAAGAGCTGTTTTATACGGTTTCATCTAGTTGAAGAAAATTGAATAGCTAGATACTTTATGATGGTTTGATATTTCTCCCCATAACTCTACCAAATGAAATGAAACATTGTGTGAAATTTCAAATTACTTAAAAACTAATGCATGTTCAGCAGGCTTATTAAACAAAATAGCATAACAGTATTCTTTTTCAGAACTCCCGTTAGAGGTCAACATAGGGCTGGATTCACTGTAAACATTTTTCCATGGATTTTTTATCTTGTTCATTTAAGGAATAAATGTTTGAGTTGCTTAACAAAAAATTACCCCTATGGTTACTCAGGTTTTATATCCCCCGTATCAAAAACAACATAGACATTATTCATTTTTTTTTTATTCAACTTGTTTCTTTTAGCAAACAAAGTTGCTTTTTTAACAAGTTGAAATGTCTTCATTTTTATCAAGAAATAGAATTATATTGATTTATAACTAATAAGATATTGGTAAATATATTGTCTTTTGCATGTGAATTCATTGCAGGGGAGAAATGCAGTTGATGCATGATCACAGTATGGGGTACTTTGCATCATCTATAATGCAGGAATTACTCAATGCTTTCATATTTGTTGTATTCATGATTATAATGGTGATCGATCCTCAGATCCAAGTAATTATATATAGACTGATATCTATCACAGCCATTGTGTGTAATATATTGCAAAAATAATCTTTGAACATCTTTAATTTTATTCATCAAAATAAATGACCAAATTTAATCAGGGTGATTCAATACTGTCAATAAACTTATAAAAATATATAACACTTTAAAATCAAACCAATACAGTAAAACTCTGATATAGCGAATTTCTGGGGACCCTCCATAAAAATTCGCTATAAGCGTAATTCGCTATACGTTTATAGCTAATTCATATATAACGAATTCGTTATAAAACTGATTTGTTCTACATGTATACCAGTTATATAAAAAAGCAGCAATCGATATGCTTGTGTTTGTATTGTCTTTAAGAGAAATGAAGCATATATATTTTCGAGAAGAAATATTTTCATACAAGAAATACACACATTGATTTATATATGATAATTTATCTTGATGGATTATTAAGTCATGCAAGAACATGTCGAGAGAGAATTGTCAACAAAAGTTTGCGCAATACATACATGTACAGTCTATTGCAATTGTCATTTACTTGTTGCTTTACACAAATAAAGGAGTGTACGATAAAATAAATGCAATCAAACTTCAAATTTAATTAACGAGAATAGTAAACAATACCGACAATATATTTGCTAAACGTATGTGTAAGTATTGTTTTGCGTTAACAACCTTTTTTGAAAAAATACAAACAAAAATTTCGCAATAAGTGTGGATCCTTTATATCAATGGAAGACGATTGTTAAAAATCACAGAGTTTAAAATGAAAAAAAAATAAATTCGTTATAAAAGGTTATTCTTACGTTCATTTTTAATTCAAGGAGAATAGGAATTTACTTCGTTATATCCGTAAATTCGCTATATCCGTGTTCGTTATAGACGCATATTTTTATATAGAATATATAAAGAATTTGCCAGGGAAATCGTTTTCACTTCGCTATAGCAGTAATTTCGCTATATCCGTGTTCGCTATATTCGAGTTTTACTGTATAAAGGAAAAAGATATAATATTAGATTGTCATATATGTCCAAAGCCTTTGGTAGAGTTTAGCATATTGGACTACTGTTTAAAAGAAAGCACTATATGGTTATTCAGGGAAATATTTATAGCTTAGTTGAAAATTATATTAATAAAAGAGCACAAAAAGTTGTTCTGATGGTTACTCATTAACATTTAAAGGTAATATGATGCAGGAGGTCCTCAAGGTTTGGTATTAGGACCCTTTCTATTTCTGTTATACATTAATGACATAACAACAGGTCTGACTTTAACAAAAATTGTATGTTACTGTTGACAATGGTAAAATTGGTCGAGCGCAATCCTTGATATCTGATATGGAATAAAATAAATAATTGGTGTACGCAATGGGCTGTTGATTTACAAATGTAGTCTAAATGTTGATTTCACATAAAAGAACTTAATAAAATATCCCACAATCACTTTTAATAACTGGTAACCATATTAAGAAATAAAAAATCACAAACTTTGTGTTTTATTTCAGGCAGATGGTAACACATCATCAGCTCACGTCAATTACAACAGCTAGGATGTAAACAACTTCATATTCATAGCTCAAATACATATAGTTGTGAATCTTCAGTTTAACTAAACTATGATTGTTCATTCAACCAGTGCTTGAATATGCAGACTTTGTTGGGCATGAGTGGATATAGTAAAAAGGATACAAAACTCTAGGAAGTTTTTCAAATAGGTATGACACTGCAAGCATAATAAGAGTAATGAGGTACAGCTCATCCAGGAATGAACTTCATAGTGAACTTGGATGGGCACCATAGGATACCAAAAGGAAAAATCACAAAGAGACAATGTTTTATAAAGCATTTAATGGTTACACGTCTGATTATTTGTATGTCAATAAATTGTTTAACCGTATTACAAGGAATTTAAAGTGAAATGTTAACA
Organism: Ostrea edulis; assembly: GCF_947568905.1. Classification (NCBI taxonomy): domain Eukaryota; kingdom Metazoa; phylum Mollusca; class Bivalvia; order Ostreida; family Ostreidae; genus Ostrea; species Ostrea edulis. Next base: position 37,695,311 of record NC_079164.1, read on the forward strand.
AAAAACCCAAAACAACAAAAAAAGAACAAAGAGAAAAGGGCACTAATGAAAAGAAAAGAAAATACTCAAGGAATAAAACCTATAGACAAGAATAGATCTATTCAAATCATCAATATTTTATGCTGAGTGTTAATTAAAGATATTTCAATATTTGTCAAAACATAGTTTTATCAGTGCTTATGTGTTATTTACATGGAGATTATTCCTGACTTAAAGATAACAACTAATCTTTGTAGGTTAGAAAGTCAAAGGTCAAGGTCACTTAGGGTCACGCATGGTAAGAGGTTTCCAGATGATGTCTCAAATACTATTGGAACATAACATGAAGAGTCTTGTGCCACCTATTGTTTTGAAGGTCTAAGGTCATTAGGTCACATATCGTTAGAAATGATTTCTGGATAATATATCATAGACTTTTATATTTCCACAATGAAGCTTCACATGGCGGTCTCCTAAAAGATGACCCAAGGTCAAAGAGATGCAAGAAATGCATTCTTAGACTAGATGATATCTGAAATACTGTTTGAGCCTTAGCATTTCTTTAAAACTTAAAAACAAGTCATAAATATCTTGTATAGCTCGTGTTGGGAATGCTACATCGGTAGACTAAATTAAAAAGCAAATATTAGAATTTCACACGTTTTACACATTACTTAAATGTAACAATGACTCCTACTATTTTGAAAATCAGCAGCTTCCAAATGGATGATGACCTTTATTGCTGGAGGTTAGAAGGTTACATCACTGGTTCACATGCCAAGGAATCACTTGTAATTGGTATCTTTTACTGTTTAAGATTCAACAAGGAGATTTCACATGAAGAATCAGTATCACAAAGGAATGACCTCTGCCACTTTAAAGATCTAAAGGCCAAGGTCATTAGCTCACATTAGGTAACAAATTGTCTTTGAATGATCACCAGAAATCTGTCTTCATAAATTGTTTCCCCTGTTTAAAAAGTGCAAAATTAATGAAATGATGGAACCAGAAATAGGGGTAATGAATTCACAGAATTTTCTTGTGTGATTTTCTTGTTTCTGTGTAATCTGACCCCCCCCCCCCCCCCCCCCCCCCCATATGCTTATTACTGACATGCACTGTACATGTACAAAAATTGGTGAATGTAAATATATTTAACGAAGAGGGTATTATTAGTACCCCCTAAAATGATGTGTCTGCAATTTTGTAAGGGGAGAGTACATGTTATATGATTACTTAATACAGTATAATTTGTCCAAACCGTCCTCTGAGTACTCCGGCGCTCTGTCAATTCCGGCCACAAAATATAGTCCCTAACATTTCTTTAACAAATCCTTTATTAATAATTCCCTGTACTCCGGATACTGCATATTCTGTATATCAGCCGGCTTACACAGTCCCAACTGCTATCAATTAACTTTAATTATCCCGTGTAAACCGGCCCCTCGATGATACACCACCCTAATTGTATTCGGTGTACACAAGGTCCCAACTGCTCGTAATTAGCTCTTATTATCACATTTAAACCAGCCACCCCACGATGACCAACCTGTCGGTATTCGGTTGATCACACGCGGTGTACACAAAGGGTATCTCAAGGGAAGCCACAGGTAAGTAAAAGAGTGCAACTGGCGATGAGTCACGATCAGTTTAAAATAAAACCTGATTTTTAGGGGGTGCACTTTTCAATTATGACAGCACCACGCAGGAGTTAATGGTGCTCTCCCCCTAACGACAGACGAGAACTGACAATAAAAGACAAAGTTCAATTAATCGATGAATTCGATGCATTCTTGGAATGAAACAAAATCGTCAACAATCCCGTTATGTTTTCCAAAAGCAGGGTTTCCCCTCATGGACTTCTCGGAGCTCTAAGGCGAGTCAGACAGTGATGATATGCAGTTAGTTAGCACAACTCGCCATGTCCGGTCGATCACTCGGAATTACATCAGTTTCCGTTTCACAAATTGAGACAGTTGAAAGCGATACTTTTACAATGAAAGCTGGGAAAGACAAATTTTAGACGAACACAACACAAACCTGACGAACGTACATAGTGTAGCACTTGATAACGGCGATGATGTAGACAAAATCGACAATTTACCAACAGAAAATTGCGCAAATAATTCCCAGATTTTAAACTGTTTAATAAAAATTAAAACTTTTTCAACTGAGCACAACAATAAAATACTGACATTTATATTTTTACATTTTGAATTGTTTTGTGATATAATAAAACGTTAGCAATCATTACACACGTATGCATAGATAGTGAATACAAGGGAAGCAACTCTCATTCTTGTCAACATTCTGCACTCCGGACTCTGTGCAAACCGGCCAATTTCTTTTGAACCACACATAGCCGGTTTAGACAGATTATACTGTACTAGTATATTGAAGAAAAATGTATCTACAGCTTTCAGATTTATCTAATGATTAGTTATTATTCTACAGGAAATACTGATGATCTTGATATATAGTCAGTTTAGATAGTGCTCTTCCTCAAGATTTTGAATTTCATTGAAAAAGAACAGGTTTTTGTACCTTTTCCTATCCAGCAAATATTGAGCAAATCTAATTTTGTTAGTTAAATATTTCAAAGATGACATCCGGGCAGACAAGTGCTATCTGTCTTTTTTATACCCCTTACTAGATAAAATGTTGGGGGAGGTAGGACTTTGTGTTTGTCTCTCTGCATATGTCTCGCTGCAGTCTTTGATTAACCTTGATGACTTTTCATATGAATTGTTGAGCAAAATGAGGCCCTTTTCATATATTAAAAGGCATGAAGAATTATCATGATGTCACTAGGTAGCATTTTTGAATATCATGTGGGGGCATGTATTCGATCCTGACCTTATAATGATGAAGATATTAGTTTTTATGCTGAAATATGACCCTAGAGGTCCATTGAATGTAAAAAGAAAATACAGTGAATTGATGTACAAATAAATAGGTTCTATAAACACATGTGCATTTAATTGTTTATTAGTACTTCCTGAAATAGCTCAGAACCAGGGGGTGCCAGACGACCGTGGTCAGTTTATGGAGATGTCTTGGTGGTGAACGCCTTATGTGGTCTAGTGTACTGTGAATTCTCACCGTGTAGTTGTTATGTTCTAGGAATGACTGTAGATGTGACATATTTATGCCATTTTCTGTAATGCTAAATGCACAAGGACAAGTTCATTTGTGTAGCGTGCAATTAGCCATAACACTTGGGATATTAAGTTTCTAATGTACATTGTGCACCAGGTTTGTTCAAAATATATTTTCTGTTTCAATGTATTGCGTAATGCATGTATTTTTTTGTGAATTTGTTAATGTATCGAAATAGATCATGTTATGTTCAATATCTAAAATTTACTAAAGATACTCTTTTACCAATGTGAAATTTACGCTTATTGGGATAATTTTAAAAACTATTAAGTTTATGTGTTTTCATATTTAGTAACACATTATATGATTATTTAAAGAAATGATGTTGTCTTTCCCTATAATGATGAATAAATTTGCATATGTATTATCCTATAGGTTATTTTTGTATACAGTCACTAACACAAGTTCTGTTTTGTCAGTATGCAGTAAGACTGATGTAGTGTGAGAGACAAATGATCTATGTTCCCAGTCAGTGCTTGACAGTTGAGATTTTACAGACACATGATGACACATGTGTAGGAGTCTTCCAGGACAATTCTTTTTCGTAAAAGTCGCAGTTTACCTACATCTGTAGTGTGCGACTGCACTTATGTGTTGTGGTAATTGCCTTTTACTCTGATCTTTAAAAGACAATTTGTAAGAAATTAAGTTATAGTGGCTACTCTTCCATGAAGGTTTGTTTTTGTACAGGTAATGGTTTTAAAGAAAATGGTAAATGAATTTCTTTCTATAGTGTTTTAACAGCTCTATTTAGATAGACTGTGAAAACTTTGTGCCTGGAGAAAATTACATGTAAATTGCACTAGAGTGTAAATGACATTGTGTATTGATGATCCCAGGAATGACTAGGGGGCAGTCAGAGATGTGATCACCGATCAGTCCAGTGTCTGCCAACAACTAACCTCGCCCCTCAGACAATCCAGCCAGCTGACACAGACGACAAGAGGTTGTAAGTGGTGGCTGTCACACCTAATGGACAACCCAAAGCTTTGTAATGTTTGTTTTCTGGCCTGATCAGTTTTTAATATCTGTTGATCTTTAAGCCTTTCAGCTTTTATGCTTCATTCATTAGTCTTGCTGTTTGATTGTTATTCACTGGTAGTCCAACAGGTTTTAGGTATATACTATTCAGACTTAGCTGAGGAGTGGTTAAAGGATGTGTCTTTTAATAATCTGATTATAATTGCCTTTTCTTCGTTTTGAAAAAAAGTAAACAATATCTGTTATGTCCAGAACCACCAGTTTTTTGTGTGCTAGACAAAGCATACATAAAGGAAGTATGTTTGGATCTTTATCTTCATTTTTCTGTGTTATTTCCTTAAGTGCAGGCCGTTCTGTCAGGTTGACTTACCAAGGGGGTCTTATATAACAGCTACTGTTGTATCTATATAGACATAGAGTACTGTGACATCAGTATTCTCTATTTCAGGTGACTGTGTGAAATCTGTACTGGAATGAAGAAATCAGTGAACATTGTCTAAGGGAGTTAACCATCATGGGGAAGGGACAATCCAAATCATACGACTTCAGTAAGTTACTTATGTGTTTGTGGAGCTGTTTGCACCTGTTAATGGGCATCCAAATTCATTTATGAAATGTCTCAGTTTCTGGAAATCATAAAACAGGAATTTGCAAGAATTTCAAGTATTATGATTCATTGCAGCTTTTTAAGAGAAGTTTTGTCCATGCTTTTTTTTATTGGTATTTTCAATCAGTTTTTTAATTCCAGTTCCAAATTTTCATTTTTTATAATATAAATTTTTGTTCATTTCAATGGTAGATGTTTTTTACCTCTTCATCAAAAATACTGTAACCCTGTAGCTTTTATGAGGGGGAGTGAACCCCATCTTGATTATTTTCTTCACTTTCTCTTTAAGAAAATCTTGCAACCCTCCATCCTCAAATGGTAGAATATTGTTTTACATATTTACACATTGTGTTTGGTTTTCTCTGTTCACAGCTTTAACAGGTACATGTACATGGTCATAACTTTTGAGCCATACAAGATAGGGTTATATGTGGTCAAAAGTTGGAACTTTTTGGAGCCACATAGGCCCCTGAATTTTCCAAGTTTATGGACCCATATTGAGATCTATATGACTTAAAAATTGTTAAGATGTGAAATTTTGATATATTTTTTAATTTTTGTGCTCTCTCTCTCTCTCTCTCTCTCTCTCTCTCTCTCTCTCTCTCTCTCTCTCTCTCTCTCTCCTTTTTCTTTCAAACTTTGTTTGCCATGCAGGTGACTGGGTTCTAGGTATTTGATTGCCCACTTAAAATTTTACTTGCATTGGTGAGTGGGCAAGTGGCTAACCACAACCATGCAAGATAAAAACTCTAATATATACAACTTAGTGTACTGAAAGGCCAAGTTCATTGATGAAATGAAAGTTCAAAGTCAAAGAGATAAAGGTTAAGGTCATATTGCCAAGCTTGCCACTTGTTTTCTTCTAATGGAAGAAAATATTTTCTCTTGATTATCGCTGTATTTTAAATGCAGTGGCCTGAAAATTGTGCATGAATGTTCAGGCTATGAAATAATTGGGATTTTTAAATAGGTTTATGGTAATAAATACCAGTGTTAATTGGGAACTATTTACTGATAATGAAATAAAGCACAGAGGCACATAGAAAATCCATGGATAGTAAATATAGCGATAAACTATGAACTAAATCTAGGGGTAATGTTGGTGCATTAAACAAGAGTTGATTTATGTAAATATTTGAGGAAGAAAGAAAGCAATTTCATTTATACAACATTTAAATTGGTTGAGTATTCTAACAATAGTAATACTGTTTCGTATACGAATGAATAGTTCATTTGCATTCTTGAATTCATTTTCACCATCATTTTCCTTTGTCATAGTACACAAATTCCTAGATGTTAACAAGTGTATATACAATGCATGTATATACTAATGTTACTCCTCATCATGAGTATTAAGTTCAGGATTATACTATATTTTTTATTTCGTATGTTATATCTTTTGAAAATATGCAAAATCAAATGTCCATGCAATTAACAATAAGTAATTAACCCTTTAATACTGAGGAATTAATATACTAACTATTGATCCCGGGGCCCTCAGTCAAATATACTGGTACATCTATACATCTGTCTGCCTATCAGTATTTTATAGAGGACATACCAATTGTATCCCAGACAGTTTACTATTATTCAGATCTGTCTGAACATTAATTTTTTCGCTTGAAATGTTAAGGTCATTCAAGTTCAGATCTTTCAAAATGAATTATAATATGCAATATAAGGATGAATGTTTACATATTATAAAGGAGAATTCTGGGTTGTTTGGTTTTTTCCCCCAACAAATGTTCAAAATAAAGATGAGAGACACTGCTCAGGCCTAAGCTACACTGATCAGCAGAGCTGGGTTATGCATGTAATTTGAACCTGAAAAGTGCAAAACTGCTCTTCTTATATATTCAAAAAATAAAAAGGAAAAAGAATGTAGTCTGATTTTTAGATGGCAGTCTCACTGGAAACTACAAATGTTTGCTAATGATATTCTGCAAAAAAAGGAAAGTTGTGGCATAATCTTTACTTAATGATATGCTGCAGTTTCGTAATTCTAGCATGTGCAATTTTGTGAATATATTAAAGAGTGTTTCAAAAGTAAGAATTATACACTCTAATGCATGGTGGAAAAGGCATATGAAGTTTATTTTGCAAAATGATGATCAGAGCTGGAAAAAATGGTTTTATTTTTTATTTTATTTCATTTTTTATATTTATTTATCTTTTATTTTTTTGACAATATATTGGAGATTTTGTGAGAAAATGGAGAGTTTCTGAAAATGAATGAGGTGGTAGAGATTTGACTGATACAAGTCATGCTCATCTTTCTGGAAGGTTTCGGATGTCTATCTAGTCACTCAGCCATCCAGAACAGATTACCAGGGAGAGGCAGAGGCCAGCAGGAAATTAATTTTAAGTCATTTGGTCCTTTAAGGCATATTGTGACCTTTGTGGATTGCTTATGTAGATTTGATAATGAGGAAGTAGTAATCATGGGTTGCTGCATTAAGGGAAACAACTCTCACATCCATTTAGGAGGCAACCAAACATATTAGTTTCTATTGAGTGTATTATGTAAATGAATTTGTACTGAAGTGCAGTTTACTGATACATGTGTACTGATTATGTACTAATAGTTACACAGAGATTGAAGTATGGTGTTTCACCAATTTCTGTAAACCTATGAGCTGGAGAACCTTGGTTATTTAAATGAAATCTAGGTATAATTATCTACTTCTGAGAAGAAATCACTCTTAATTATTGTCCCTTGTGAACTGTTATCACGGTAATGGTTTTATAGGAATCCTTGACTTTATAGCAGTCCAGTTTTGGAGATAAACTATATCATTTTATATGTGTCCCCACCCTTTGTTTCTGTTTGGGCTCTGCAAATTCTTTTGGACTTTTGCCTTGTGTTTGTGAAGAATCCAATGATCTAGCTGTTCTCTCCAGTACACAAATCTATAATGGGAGTCTGTGCATCCAGTGAAAGAGCCGTAAAAAGCCAAGGTAATCCTGATTTGTGAGCAAAACATTGTTTATTGCCGGCAAAGTCAGAACATTTTGAAGGATGTTGTAATATGTGATTATTGTTTTTGCCATGAGCATTAGAATTTTATAATGCACTAGATTTAATTATGTTTAAACTTCAGAGAGACCACCATTAAAGATTACTATTTCTTTAAGGTGTAAAAAAAATTATATCATTTTAGCCAAATTGCAATATGGTCAAATTCAGCTTATTAAATGTGGAGAAATGTGTCCACTCAGCTTATTAAATTTAGTAAAATGTGGAGAAATGAGTTCACTAGCTCAGCTGATTAAATGTGGTGAAATGTGGAGAAATGAGTCCATGCACTCAGCTGATTAAATGTGGTGAAATGGCCGGACTGTCCACCCAGTTTATTAGATTGGTGAAATGGCCGGTGTCCACCCAGTTTATTAGATGTAGTGAAGTAGTGACCAGGCATTGGGGAGTTATTATTTCACTTCTCAAATACTGTTTGAACTTTATCATTAGAAAAAAAAGGATCAAACTTTTCTTGATTATACCCTCCACAAACATAGCGGTTTTTTTTAGTTGGGGGGGGGGGGGGGGGTATATGGGAATCACTCATCTGTCTGTCCATCCAGGACACTGTTTTTGTCAAGGCCACAACTTTGTTATGGAGATCAAGACACAAGAGGCTCATAGAATTTTTTACTTATCACAAGATTGTGTGTCATTTCCCTCACTCAAGGTCATTTAGTCAAGACCAAGGTCACAGGTAAAAAAAAAATTTTAAAAAAGGATTATACGTAACTTTGTTTGAAGAGACATGTATAGCTCGAACTTCATTGGCACAAAAGTTGCTAATGACCAAAGAATGTGTCTTAACTCAAAATCATTTGGCCACGCCCATACAAGGTCATGGTCACAAGTAAAAATAAATCAACCTATCAATTTAAAGTTTAAAGAGATTACAAAATAAAGGGTGTGAAAGTACTTAAACACACAACAGATAATTTCCTGTAGAAAATTAATTTGATAAATTGCTTAAAATATGCTTTTAATACTGACAGAAGAAATATGTGTTTGTCGTTTTATGCTTAAATGTGATAATGAGTAAAGTTAATACTAAGGTATGACAAATGAGATACATCTAAAACAAACTTTTTGTAACCCGATGTGTTATTTTATTTCCTGACAACTTCAAGAGCATCATGTGTCAAAATTTTTATGTTTGTGTGTCTGTCATATATATTTTAAACACAGTACTGTAAAAACAGTGCACACCTTTATATATCCATTTCCGTGTACTGTTTAAATTAGATTCCTGTATATGTATATGTTGAAGTATGTTCAGTATCCCTCACTTCAAAGAAAAGGGACTCTGCAAGTCGATAGAGAACATTTTGTATGACCTCTTTTAAAAAATACTAGAGAAATCTTTGTTATCCAATAGTCAACAGACTTCTTTGGCAGGTTGGTCATGATGACCAGATGATCTGTATCAAAAGGTGAAAGGTCACAAATCTTTCTATAGCATGCTTACAGCAAGTATTGTCTATCTGATTACTAAAAAATCCTTAATGCCCCATGGTCATCAAACTACTTGATTAAGGATGAATGCTACACCAGAGAAATTTGATGTGTATAAAAAGTGGAGTATATGTACAATTATATTTTGAAACTAAACACTTTCAAATTTACTTTATTTAGTTGAAAAATGCAGTTATAGTAGAAAGCAATCTGAAATTTTTTTTAAAAACCCTGCTGGAGTCAAACCCGCGATTTACAGTTCAGCAGTCAAAGATGCTAACCCACTGAACTTATACTCATCTAGGCAATGATATTTGAAATGAATTACAAATATTGCTGATATTTATATTTTTTCATGTTTTGAAAAGAAGTTGGCCATTATGACGATGTAGAGTACCTCTTTAGGGCTAAGAGATGACCCCTATAGATTTTCAGGTCAAATTATCCAAGGTCACAGGGCTTTCTGGCATGCATACAGCAATTATTGTCTGGCTATCATAACTAAGAAACTCTATCCAATGGTCATCACATTTCAATTGGTCATGACTATTAAATGACCACTATTGATTTTCAGATGAAAATGGTCAATAACTACAGGGAAATTAAACTTAACCAACCTTCAATTTACATGTATTAGCATTAGTAAATGATCCCTATATTGCATTTCAAATCATTTGGTCACCTGTTTTTTATTGTGGGGAAGGGGGCCATATAAGTTGTAAAAACCTGTCTTGTTCTTAACGGGGAACGTTAATCTTCACTTTTCGGTGTGATATGAGATTCACTAGATGTGATTTCCATAGACTCTTCCATATAACTAAAAATTGAAGAGCAACTGATTCTAATATATTAAGAAACAGACTATGAAGGTTGAAGTCATGTAAACACATGATAAGGTGAGAACTTAAGTCTGTAGACATTAGCCTGTGTTAACTGGGCAAAAACCATCATAACACATTCTCAAACCACAGCATTTTTATAGCAGGACATGTTCTTGTTATGTTTCCATAAATAGCATAGGTGATTGTTGGGAAAGGGGCCTTTTATATCATGATACGAATGTCATCTTTATGAAGCTTAAGAAAGACAAGTATTGAATAAATCATTGTTCCTGAGAGATTCTTGTCTACTCTAAATCAGACGTTCTATCTGTGCACCCTTACGAGTTACTGAATGTGACGGCACAGTATATCACTCCGTTTACAAGCAGACCAAGGTACTCACAAAGGTCAAGGGTAACACCGATTTACTTTGACGCCTTCCCCTGTAATGTTACTATAATTAGAAATGCTATACATGTATTTTTGATAAAATTCCTAAATGAATGTATGTACATTTTTATGGTATACATTTTTCTGTAGTTGTTTAATGGTTGTAATTTTTACCTGCTATCTAATGTAGAGGCCTTAGTGTTGCACAATGGAGGGTTGTGGATTTCTTACTTCGATCATATGTTTTGTTGAAGGATGATGGTTCGAATCCCAGATGAGACCGTCATACAAAAACCAAATGTCCAATTCCCCATGTTTTGCACTTCTATATTATAGAGATCTGATACTTGTATAAATTTGTAGAACTTTATGCACATCAGTCAGTTTATTTTGATATTTAGTGAAAAGTTAAAGGATTTGAAATTGTTTGGGGTTTTTTTTGTTACCTGTGTGAGTGAATATCATTTTCTAATTTGTCATCAAATACTCAAATACATTGAACATATACCTGTATAGACATGTATATGGATATGTAATTAATTAGTACTTGTTTATTAATGCTATCAATTGTACTCAATGATATCATGACTGTCAGTAGTGTTATATATAGAGCACAGGCTATGAACAAAGCAGTGATCTGTCTTAATTGATATCATGAAGTCTTTGTTTTCTCTATAAGGTCAAGATGTCTATTTTATCAATAGTAATGTGCATCACATGGTGGGGAACATTTCAATTTTCCACTTATTTGATACTTGCCTCCCTGAGGTCCTTTGATTCACAGGTGAATAAATATACATGTATATACATTGTATATAGTACGTATTTGTTGGAGGGTCTAAAAAAAACTTGCACAGCTTGCTCCAGTACTATTTTTTTTTATGTCGACAATTTTTTCAAAGGGAGTCCCAACTCATTCAAGTGGTCGATATTTGAATGTAGTTATAGATATGATTTAAAGTAGGTGTCAAAATTATCGGGTAGAGACCTCATTATCCCCCCCCCCCCTTCCATTTTGGATCTGCAGGTGGGAAATTCACAGATCTAATTTGATATTTTATTGGTAAATAAATTTCTCAAATTGATATATTCAAGTGAATAAATAATATTTACAGGATCTTAGTGAGTCTGCATGATTTATATGCCCATGTCGGAATTGTGGATCCACATAGAACATGTTCTAATTTATGTTCCCATATAAACAATTTAACATGATAAAAATAAATTATCATTCAAGTCATGTGACTTGTCATGTTTTGAAATGTCTTGAGTACTTAAAGATTACAAACTGGGTAGCTTACACTTGTAAGGTGATTTAAATGTGCAGGACATCGATCTTGTTATTGAAGGTATGCTTTTGTAAATTTTGTGAAAGTTTGCAGGTACAATATGTATATAAGACATTCAATTCATTGTTAATTTAAAACATCTATTATACAAAACCTTGTACCATACTTAATTAGATCTAATCATTTATCCTGAAGTATCAGCTCCCTGGGTCAGGGTTAGGTCCTTGGTGTTAACAAACAGAAATGGAATTTACTGAGTCCGTGAAGTTTGATTTGAGAACACCTTGACATTAACCCTGAAACATGGTTTAATCATTATTCTAAAAAACATATTCTTGTGAAGAGGTGCATTATTATGTAAAGATCTGTATTGATTGGTTGATTAGTAGCTACATGTACTAAAGAAAACAACTAAAGGTGTATATGTATATAGTTGTGCAAATATTATGTAGACATGCCCACAAACTCGTGACTGGAAGATATAAGTTTAATTCTGCAGGTAGCCCATTTGATAAACTATCTGTTGAATTGCAATGTTCAGGTATTATCATAATCAGTACTATGTAGCCACAAAAATTCCTTAATACAGTTTATTGACTTAGCAAGCGCATTGAAAAGTGGAGTATCCTCTTGATACTGGGTGTATATAAGCATAGCATTAACAAGATGCAATTCATATCAGTATCTCTCTCACACATACATATAAATGCTACACCACTTTACTATATTGCCTTCAACACATACACACCATCACTTTACTATATTGCCTTCAACACATACACACCATCACTTTACTATATAGCCTTCAACACATACACACCATTGGATTATTATATAGCCTTCAACACTTATACATACACCATCACTTTACTATATTGCCTTCAACACTTATTGCATTATCATATTGCGTTCAACACTTACATAATATTCCTTAACATTATTATATTGCTTTCAATTACCACCTTTGCCTTCATGTACACTTACCTTAAAAACGGATGTCCCGTGTCACAGTAGGTGTGGCAATTTAAGCTAAAGAACCCTCACTGCTCAATGGTCGAAAACACCGAGCATATTTGAAGCCCTTCACCAGTATTGGTGACGTCTCCATATGAGTGAAAAATTCTTGAGAGGGACGTTAAAACAAGATACAATCAACAATACAATTCCACTAAACACCATTGCATTATTATATTGCCTTGAAGACTTTCACTGTATTGCCTACAACACATACACACCATCACATTATTATATTGCCATCCTTTAACACAAACACTCCATCATATGATTTTACGTTTGGTTTAATTTCATGTATATTTGAATTTCTAGCAGTATTTATTTTTTCCCCACATTATTTGTAGCTGCGGGTGATACAGTGAAGAAAAGGTCTGGTAGTAAGAAATCTAATGGTGTTGAAGCCAGGACTTCAAAAACTATCGACCCCGATTCTGTGATTTCCTCTCCATCCACTAAACCAGAAAATGGTAATAGTAAACCTATAAATAGAACCAGTCTCCCCATCACCAAGGAGGAGCCGAAGAAGGAGACTAGTGTTAATGCAGAAGACAAATTTGGTGCTGTGAACGGTGAACAAATCACTTCAGACACCAAACAGTCTGACAAATCTGATGAAATAGATATTACTCCTGATGTTGAGACTACAGATTTTGTAACACCTCGTAATAGTGCTATTGTAATATCAGAAGAAAAAACAAATAAACCTGAGATCTCTGAGGAAGGTACAGAGAAAGCAGAGGAAAGCAAAGAAGAAACTTCAAAGTCAGAACCCACAGAACAAGGTCCTTCGCAGGAGGAGGATCTTCAGAAAGAAGTTGAAAAAGAGGTTGAGGATACTCAGAAAGAGACTGAAGAGTCAACAGAAAACCAGCAAGACGCTGAAGAATCTCAGAAAGAGGCAAAAGAGCTAACAAAAAACCAGGAAGAAACTGAGGAGTCAGAGGAGCAAGATACAAAAGAGGAGAAGACAGAGGGAGGAACTGAGGAGACAACAGAGTTAAAAACTGAGGAGGTGCCATCAGAGACTATCACACAACAAGATTCCCTAGAGGAGGCACCACAGCAAGACATTACAAAGGAGGCTAACCAGGACACCACAGAGGAAGCACCACCAGAGGAGGCTACCCAAGACACCACAGAAGAAGCACCACCAAAGGAGGCTACCCAAGACACCACCGAAGAAGCACCACCAAACACCTTGGATGAGCCAGCTTTAACTGCCACAGAGGAGACACATCTTGAACAGGTAACTAATTTAAAAGAATTGTTAAGCTAGCAGTGAACAGGTAACTTAATCTAGAAGAATCATTAAGCTAGCAACGAACTACAGGTTTTTTTTTAGAATTCGTTATCTTGATATGATTTGAAAAATGTGAAGATAACAAACAGTGATCAATCTCACAAATCCTTTAAAGATTACAAATTTGAGAGTAGGGCAAACACAGACCCCTGAAGTGTTGAAATCAAACCTGTTGATATACACGGTACTATACTAGTAAAGTAATGCACATACTGCAGTTTGTCGGATGTGTGATATGTAACATAAGTAGTTATATGGAAAGTTATGTCTTGTTATGTCGTACATTATCATTAATAGAATCACCAGAGAACATGTCATTGAACATTTTATGTGGCTGATAACCAATTGAATAGCCACAGTCATGTCCACAATTGTCAGTTTGTGATCATTGAGATATTTAGACAGCAGGCCGTCATGCAGATAGGGACTGGCTGTCTGTCGTTGTTGTAGCTCTCATGCATGTCTGACGATCAGAAAAACACCTTATTTACACCATGTTAACATTGCTGCCTTAAAGAGAAGCTAGGTCATAAAACAGAAAACCCAACAACTCCTACAAAGTCTTTGAATTAATACATCAAACTCACAAATATTTGGGTTATGCATATCATCAGAATATGGATTGAAATTGTTAAAGGTGGGATTTTGGTATGTTTAGCAGGTAGAGGAGGATACAAGCAAAGAGGAGAAGGTACCAGACAAAGAGGACGAGGAACCAGAAAAAGAGGCGGAGGAACCAGACAAAGAATTAGGAGAAACTGTACACATTGCCACACTCAGTGTAGGCGAGGAGCAACAGGAAGATCCAACGGAAGACATGGCCAACACAGTGTCAGCAGTTGTCTGCAACGAATCAGATCTCAAGGATGGGGAGTGAGTGAACTTTGCAAATCATTTGAATTCTTATTTAAAATGTTTTAAAATACTGGTACATGTTGAAATTTTTCTGTGAATCTGTCATGCACATAGTGACATAAGCAGATCATTTTGTGATGTCTTATTTCTTAGCCATTTTGTTACAAAAAGTATTTTTATGGGTTTATTATGTACTCTAGGACTTTTGTTTAATGATTATCAGTTATTTGCTAATTATTCCCCCTTTGAAAACATTTTGGTTTGCATCTGTTGGTCGGTCGATAGACCAAATGTTGTCCTCTCAATCTCTTAAGAACCCTATTTTGGCAGACAGCAAACTTGTACCAGTTTCCTTTGAAAAGTAGATGGTCTTTATTGATTTTGAAGTCACAATGTCAAAGGTCAAGAGTCAATCTGGATACAGGAAGATATTGTCTGCTATATACCGTGAGAACCCTTTGCTTGACAGACATCAAACTTGGTACACTAGTTCTACATAAGGACTCCTATTCATTTGGAGGTTGCAAGGTCAAATGTTATTTACTCTGGAAATAGAAAGATATTGTCCACTGAGTATCTTATGAACCCTTTGCATGACAGACATCAAACTTAGTACAATGGTACCCCCTAAAGAGTAGATGACCCCCACTGGCCAAATGTCTTATGGTTTTGTGACACCTTTTCATTTTGAATCACAAATTCATAAATTCAATTCACTCTGAATATAAAAAGTACTGCACAGGTTGTTATCTTTAAAACCCTTTGCCTGATAGAGATTAAACTTAATATTGTGGTTGCACCTGACTAGCAGATAACCCCATTTTTCACTATCAATCATTATAGACTTTCTATATTTAAAGTTGATCTATTTCAATATGAATTGCCACATGGTGGGCATATATGTTTATATAACGTTTCTTGTTTTTCAATATACACATTTATAACAATTGTCATTTTTTTCTTTATTAAATATTCTTTCTGTTCTGGTAAATCAATACTTGTGCTGATAATGAATATATATTTTAACTAAATTGTGAGAGGCAGTTTCATAATCAGTTGTCCTTTTTAATCACAGCATGAAGGAGTTTGACCTTGGAGATGGAAAGGTCCTTATTGTTCGTGAGGGTTCAGAATTTCATGCCCTTGGACCTAAATGTACACACTATGGGGCCCCACTTGTCAATGGGAGCCACTGTAATGGGAAAATTCGCTGCCCTTGGCATGGAGCATGCTTTAGTGTGAAAACAGGGGACATAGAAGATTTCCCTGGCCTAGATAGCATTCCCAAGTTCAAGGTCAGTTATAGACTTTTGGACTTTGTTTAGTATCTTTTGTTGTACATGTATGTTTACTGAGTGAGTTCTTTTCCAGGTTGATGTTACTGATGGCAAGGTCAAGGTCACTGCTGATAAATCAACTCTTGCTGTTCCTAAGGTTCAACGTGCAATGTGTCGAGCAACTAAACCTAGTGACAAGAAAGTCCTCATCATAGGTGGAGGTGAGGCAGAAGTTGTGCTGATTTCATTTACATTTCATTCTAGCATCTGTAATCATAGGGCAATGAGTGAATTGTGCATAAGATATTATTTCATATTAACTCACAGATTTTTCTGTTGAAGAAATATTGGCTTTTAGTCTGTTGATGTTTCACTTTCCATCTCTTGAGTATTTTTTTGTATGTTCATTGTTTTCTCTTGTTGTGTCTGAGTTGTTTTGGGGGGTAGAACGTTTTTCTTTCTTTCTTTTTGTATTGCTTCAGAATATCTCAATTTTGCCTGATTCATTGGTGTCTGCTGCCTTATGATCTTTGGAAGTCTGTGATTGGTATTATGACGATTGGTCCAAATTTTTGGGGAATTTCTTATTGTTATAATGACAATTATATATAATTTTCAGGGCCATCATCTGTGATGTGTGCTGAAACACTGAGACAGGAAGGATTTACTGGAGAAATTACTATAGCAACACAAGAAAGTAACATTCCATATGACAGACCCATTCTTAGCAAGGTTATAAGAACTTTTTTCATTTTCATTCAGTTTTTCTCTGAATGTTGTAAATAATCCGGCTACTATAAAATCTTAACCATAATGATTGGACCTTTAATTTACGGATTTGTCTTGACCTTTGATCGCTCGAACTCTCGAAATTTTATTAAGGTCCCTTATTAAACTTAGAATTATCAAGAGTCATCTTTGCAAAGATGTATATGCAGATTTTAAGTGAATTGAAGACAATAAGGGAATTATAAAAGTCAAACAGCTTATTTTATATTTTTAGGCAATGGACAAAAAAGCGGATCAATTAGCTCTAAGAAGTGCAGACTTTTATGCCAAAGCCGATATTGACATTCTGAAACAGAAACAGGTAAAAATTGCATTGATGTAGGTCTTAATGAAATTGATTCCCTTTATTTATAATTATCATCAGTGAAGGTACACTGTATACAGTTTGATCATATATAGTACATATGACTATGAACTTGTACAATTTACAGGCCACTGCAGTAGACATAACCAACAAGACGGTCACTTTCCAAGATGGCAGCACAGAGTCCTATACCTCTCTGGTCCTAGCCACTGGAGGGCGGTAAGTCAATTCGTTACAGACGATTCTTCTATTAACTTATTTTGAATATAATTTCTCTCACATTTGATTATGAATACTGGTATAATTGAATCTATGCACTATAAAATCACCTTTATTTAATATAATCATAGTGTTTGCATTGGATATCAATAGTGATGATTTAAATTGATGTTAGCCTTGAGGAACATACAGAACATATAATGTCTAAATGATTGAGGGATTTTGTGATTATTTATTTACAGTCCTCGAGTGTTACCTGTCCCCGGAATCGACCTACAAAACGTGTTTCAGCTGAGAACTCCAGAAGATGCGAATCAGATTGCTGAGAAGGCCAGTGGCAAAAATATTGTCATCATCGGGTCCTCATTTATTGGTTTGTATGATGTCATGTGCAATATTTCAATCTAATTACGTGCATCTAATATTCAAAAACAGGTTATGTAAATAAACTTGAAATTCAAACATGTGTACAAATGTAAATAAAAAATTCAAGTATGTATCATACAAATAGTATAAAATCATTCCTAATATTATTTCCTACATGTGTAACAAATCTTTGATTATTAATCTGAAATAATTGTATGTAACAAATGCATGATATGATGATGTATTTTATGATGTACATGAATCTTTTGATGAAATGAATGCAAGGAATAAGATGTATGTTGATAGTACGATACCAGGGGCCTATTACAGCAATAAATTCTGTTGATTATATTCTTTATTATATATAGATCACTGTTCATGATCTTCATTGGTGTACTATTTCAGACAAATCTACCTAGAGAGTTTAGAAAACTTAATTATATTCTTGTGAAATATTGCAGCATTTAGCATTGCACCCTATGGGAAATAAGTCTATACAGAAGAAGTTTTAAAGAAAGAATTTAGAGAGTAAATTTGTGCATAAAACTATTTGTTTATTTAATGTTATATGAAAAAGAATATAGTGCGTTATGATAATCACCTGGCAAAAATTTATTTTGTTCAAATCAATTAAGGAGGAGATAACTATAACATTTACTAGTAATATTACATAAAATTGTGATGTTTAGTGATCTGCTTTTACAGTCCATTTACCAGAATTTGAACCATCTAACATGTGAAAAACCTAACATACATTAAAGCCAAATATTTTGTCTGTCATTATACATGTAGGATGATTTCTTTGTAAAAATATAAAATACACATAAATTATATGTACATACAGTATGTGCACTGATAGATAGATGCTTTGGAGATGCTGTTTGAATACACATTGCTATTAGGTTGCCTTTATTGAGCAGGGATGGAGGTGGCGTCTTCACTGGCGGGCACGGCTGCCACTGTGTCAGTGGTGGACATTATCAAAGTCCCCTTCCAGCTGGTTCTCGGAGAAAAAGTGGGATCAGTGTTACAGAAGGTAACACCCAGAGCTTCATGTCCCTTTCGTAATCAGTGTGAAGTGACTAACTAACCTCAGAGACTCTTTGTTTTTAGTGATACAGTGTTTTCCTGTTTTATCGCCACCTTCAATGCATTTTCTAAATTATCATCAGTGGGGGATTTGTCACATATAGGGCATATGATCATATGAATTTAAGAAATGAATTTCGTTTTTGAAAATGCATGAGGGTTTGAATGTCTTACTGCCTTTTAAAACTGTGCATATGCTGAAATTTAATGGAAAACACGAGAAGACATGTCTCTTAGGTTCATGTTCTGTCACTGTTGGTGATTGGGGTATGTGTCATGTCTCTGTGATGTCTGATGTAGTATGAACATGTGTTGTTGTGATGTCTAGATCATTTGTTGTAGATGGAGCATTCTTTACTCACAGTTCTGCACAACTCCTAACAACTATATCACAAGCACATAAAATATACTAAGTTCATTCACCATGCTTTTACAGTAGTTGCCTTAATACCTTTTGTAGCCTCTGCACTGTGTGTATGATTAGGATTGTAGTGCATAATTGATAGCGAGGACTATGATTGTAGATATTTTCAGTTGGTGAAAATGATTTTTTAATGATTTATTTAATTATTGGACATATGGTATATGTTTGTTGTGATGAAAAACTCTTTTCACGTCTTTTAAATCCTTCCATTTTTCAATGTTTCCAAAAAAAGTCAACTTGCTGTTTTTGTTGGTCGAAAGAAACGAGAAGGACTTGCATGAGAATAATGCATGCAATAAAAATGTGCACCACAGATTGTGTATTTTAGGTCAAAGGTCTTATGTTAAAATGAACAAAATAGGATGCTTACGTATTACTGTAGAACCATTCATTATCATGGGGGCTCAATTTTCATGCATTTGTAGGTACCAATTACCTCACAAATTTCAAACCACAATGAAATACAAAATTTATATGATGTTTCAATGTACAAAAGACATATTCACGAAATTGCATCCATAGCTGGCCAATAAAATTTTAAAATACAGGCAATTCACGAAAATTGGTCCCCACAAATTTAAATGATTTAACGTCAAGTAAATTCTACAATTATTGTGACATGATATCCCCAGAAAAGTACTAATGCACGTACGGTCTTCCCAAAACTTCCTTGCATTCATTTCTTATAACTGGAGACTTCTAAATGATCTATGAATGCAATGTTCTGCGTAGGGATGGAGGTTGCAGCTTATTTAGTAGAAAAGGCTAGAACCGTCTCTGTCATAGGTAGAGGAAATGTTCCATTTCAAAATATTCTAGGATTGAAAATTGGTGCCGTGCTTAAAAAGGTAAATTTTACATACTTAGCAAATGATTCTCTAAAATGTTATATGAATGGTAGTTCAGTTGTTTGGTTTTTACTATTATCGTTAATTTGGGCACTGTGTTTTATGCAACTTAATACAACTACTCATAAATATAGAAACTCCCATGGTTTGTGGTTTTATGATTTATATTCAACGAGTTGCGTTTTCCATCCCTGAGCCTTGGTGAGGGGATAGAAAACACATGAGTTGAATATAAATCATATCAAACCACAAACCATGGGAGATTCTTTTCATCACGTGTTACACCCCCACATGACCCTAGTGTCAGTATCTACCCACAGTTGTACATAGAGTATATTAGAAAAAATCTTCCCAAGAACAATAACTTAAAACAATTGGTACTTGCTGATTACACAAACATCCTTCATAGGATGCATTCATGTCTGTTAATTATCGATATAGAAATAGGTAGAAATGGGTCTTTTTAATGAGTCCTCGAAAACCAAGGTCCTGTGTAACAGTAGATGTTGACACATTAAAGAACCCTTACTGCTATAGCCCTGAGTACCATGCATAGGTTTCAATTTGTGACACTTCACCATCAGTTAGTGACCATCTCAATATGAGAGAAATATTCTTGAAGGGATATAAAACAACAAAGAATCATTAATTCAGTAAGGGGCCACATAAAGGTGTTTTAAAGGTGACTTGAGAACTTTGTGGCCCATACAACTCCTCCCGTTTGTGTTTGCCGATCGACTCTTAATTTTGTATTCTTTATAGGAATTATGAGATTGATCACTGTTCGTTATCTTCACCCTTTTATTCATACAATTGTGATTTTAGCTTGTTCTACATATTCTGTGTTGTTACGATGAATAATTCATTTACAGATGCATGAAGACAATGGAGTCAAGTTTTATTTTGAGAGGGGGATTAAAGAATTTGTAGGGAGTGATGGCAAAGTGACAGAGGCTGTGTTATCAGATGATACACGGTTACCAGCTGATCTGTGTGTTATGGGAGTAGGTAAGAAAGATAAGTCAATCATGATTTTCAATTCAGAAATCGTTGTAAATACAACTTTGAAAGAAGTTTTAAAAATTGCTGCAGTTAAAAGACTAAAAAGTCCATGCATTTCTGTTACAGGTGTTGTCCCCGCTACGGACTTCATCAAAGGTTCTGGCATAGAAATGTCGAATAGAGGATTCCTCTCTGTTGATAAAGTAGGTAGTTCTTTCCATATACCGCTACTTTAAATACTTTCCAAGTAATGTTGGCGTTAGTGCTTCATGAAGAGTATGCTGGGGTGGAGCGTTGCAACTCGTACCCTCATGTATTTTTAAAAAGGGATTTAATTTTTTCTGCTTTCATTTTTGTTGGAATTCCCAGCAACTAAAATAAACATACTATATTAACCAAGATTCATACACACACTGTTCACAACTGCAATGCATTCATGAGGAAATGGTCATCATTACTCAAAGGCAAAACATTGGAAATGTAAATATGTTATTATACCCCCCGCAACAAGTTGTGGGGGGGGTATACTGGTATTGGGTTGTCCGTCTGTCTGTAGACGCAATGGTTTCCGGGCTCTAAAGCGTTATCCTTTCCACCTACCGTCACCATATCATATATATGGACTACCCATAGGATGAAGATGTTCCCTATCAATTTTGGGGTCAAAAGGTCAAAGGTCAAGTGCACTGGACATCAAAGTAGCAATATGGTTTCCGGGCTCTAAAGCGTTTTTCTTTCCACCTACAGTCACCATATCATACATATGGACCACCCATGGGATGAAGATCTTCCCTATCAATTTTGGGGTCAAAAGGTCAAAGGTCAAGCGCACTGGACATCAAAGTAGCAATATGGTTTCCGGGCTCTAAAGCGTTAATCTTTCCACCTACAGTCACCATATCATACATATGGACTACCCATGGGATGAAGATGTTCCCTATCGATTTTGGGGTCAAAAGGTCAAGCGCACTGGACATCGAAGTAGCAATATGGTTTCCGGGCTCTAAAGCGTTATCCTTTCCACCTACAGTCACCATATCATACATATGGACTACCCATGGGATGAAGATGTTCCCTATCGATTTTGGGGTCAAAAGGTCAAAGGTCACGTGCACTGGACATCAAAGTAGCAATATGGTTCGGTTTGTCATGCCATTTGTTTTTTACACTTAGAAAAGAGGTAGTTTATACCTATTACCAACACCCTTTGGGAGATTGGGGTAAGCGGGGGGTATTCTTAGTGAGCATTGCTCACAGTGCCTCTTGTTTTAAACACCTCACTATTGATTTGATTTTGACTCACAGATGATGCAGACAAACCAGCCTGATGTATATGCTACTGGAGACATTGTGGAATTCCCACTCTTCAGTGTTGGAGATAATAAAGTCAACATTCAGCACTGGCAGATGGCTCATGCACATGGTGTGATAATTCTTACTTTCATAGTTTTTGAAAACTGATTTATAAAAACTCTGTCCACACACTTCATAGTTTGGATGAAAGAAAAAAGTGTAAAAATATGACATTTTATTTTCAGGTAAAACAGCAGCCCTTGGAATTTTGGGAAGAGATGAACCAATCAAAAGTGTTCCCTATTTTTGGACAGTGCAGTACAAGAAAAGCATTCGCTACACGGGTAAATCGACAACAACAAAAAACCCTAACAACAGCAATCAACAAAACAACAACAGAACAATGATCAACAGAATAACAAAAAAACAATGATAAACAGAACAACAACAAAACAACAATTGACAGAATAACAACAAAACAATAATAAACAAAATAATAATAAACACAACAACAATCTTATTCTAAAATACAAGACATATAGCTGAATGCTATTTGATATCGTTGAATTTACAAAACAGACTCGGAATGTGAATAATGGTGGAATTATTATATTTTGAGGGGGTGGGGCTCAATTCTTGTGAATTACGTGGGAACCCTTATCCCCCACTTTTCAAACCACAACAAAATACAGTTTCAATGTACAAAAAAGTATGCCCTTCAAACTACATTCCAACAAAACTTTAAATTGCACAACAATCCACAAAAGTTGTCCTCCGTGAATTTAAATGATTCGACATAAACAGATGACTAAATAAAAATATCTTCACTAGGCAGAGTATTAAAAGGAATAAACAAAACATTCTTGTGAATTTACATTGTACATGTAAATGATTGCACAGTATGTTAAAATGAAATGAACATTGCATAAAATGCAGTTTACAGTGCATATAAATTCTTATTGTTTATATTAGCCGGTCCATTTACAAGTACTATGGATTTATATCATTAACAGACAGTTGTTTCATTCATAACATTGTTATCCTGTTATGTATTGATTTATATTGTTAATAGGCAGTTGTTTCATTCATAACATTGCTATCGTAGGTTACGGCCCAGGCTATGATGACATCATTGTGCATGGTGACCTGGATGCTCCCAAGTTCATTGCCTACTACACAAAGCAAGTGGTCTTTATCATAATGATATATAACAGTAAAATACTGAATGCATTCATTGGAAGCTGAAGTCAAACATAACCAACAAGATGTTGTAACTTAGTGTTTATACATTGTAGAGGTGATGAGGTTGTGGCAGCTGCCAGTTTGAACTTTGACCCATTTGTGTCACGCATTGCTGATATGATGCTGGCCGGGGAGAAGATCCTCAAAAGCGAAGTTCAGTGAGTATTTGTGGGAAGACTTCAATATATGTAACTCGTGTAAATGGGTTGTAGGATTTTTTCTTTCAGAACAATTTTACTAAACAATTTCTGCACAACAATATGAAGAACTGGGTGATGACAAACTTTTGGTTATTTGTATTATTCTTCGTTCTGCTTAATTTCATATCATCCGAAGTACGTCAAATTGTTTGCACTGCAATCAAATTTCAGTGAAAAACATTACTTTCTATATTTTCTCTCGTTTATTTTCAATGTTATTTCTAAATTAAATTGTGAACCTCAGTAGCTCTTTTAATCTATTATACAGCAAATTCATGGATAACTAAAACATGTCCAGTTATTCCCCTTTATCACATCTCTTACAGATCCAGTGCAGATGGTTGGGTGTCACGATTTGAAAAGCTCTCTGTGAAAGCTTGAAAACAGTGTCATCAGAACAAATCATTACTTCCTGTTTGACAGAAGAAATCATTACTTCCCGTTTGACAGAAGAAATCATCACTTCCTGTGTGACCAATGCAATAATCAACTGCTTAATTGCTCATCACATATAATTATCAAAGGAATGGATTGTCCTTCACCTCTCATTTCACTAGGGCTTCAGAAATCTGTGGCTGCATTTAATCGATATCATCTCAGTGAAACCTTGGGAAAGTGCTTTGTACGTTTTAAATACTTTAAAAGTGAGTAATTGTTATGGTTAGTGGGTGCAGAAAGATTTATTGAATTAGTTTATATACAAGACGTTACCATTTTTGTTATCAATAAAGTATCATTATACATATATCTTAGGAAATATTTTATTCAATAAATTTATATAACACAAAACAAAAGTTAGTGTCGTTTTTAATTACACACAAATGAACTTTAGGGAGGGAGGGGATATACTGGAATCACCTTGTCCATCTGTCTGTAGATATAATTTGTCCAGAGTATATCTTTATTACTGATGAAAAGATTCGATTAAAACCTTGTGTATGTCTACGATTAATGAAGATGGCACCTGCTATTTTCATCGAAATTTGTCAACATTCAAGGAAGTTGTGGATATTTTCATTTTACATTTTTTTTTTTTTACCAACTTTATGGATATACAGTTTAGTCATTTTCTTTTAGATTTTGTAAGGATCTGTTCTCACAGAGACTACTGCATAAGTTTAGGAGCAGGTATAATTTAATTATCAGTCCATTTGTCTGTCTGTCTGCGGATATGAATTTGTCAAGACATTTTTAAAGAGACACTACAGCTCATTTTCCACATTTTAATAAAGTTTTTTAAAACACGTATTGATAAATGATAAATATCATATCGATACTGACAATTTTGAACAATTGGATGCATCAATTTACTCTCAAATGCGCTTTGAAGATCGTCCGGAATTCAAAGGTTTCTTCATGCTGACTCGGACTATTGAATGCTTATTTACATCACGTGGTTTTGAATGACAGCAAAGGTGTTGTGTAGGAAATTATTTAAATTCCCCTTCAAGGATCCCCCTTCCTCTCGCCACAAATTGTGAGTGAAAATCCAAATTTTGCACCCAGAAAGCCGATTACTTTGGCTAATATTTGACTTTCTCATCCCCCTTCGGAAATCCTAGCTAGATCCGCCACTGAGTTACAATCATTTCTCCTAGCCCTTTGTTTTCTAACAGTCATACTGATCGCAAGGTCAATTTTATTTCACATATTAGTTTTATCTCATTTTATTTTTACCTCTTTTCTTACAGAATCTGTCAAAATTCTGGATCTATCTATCCACTACACTTTCTCTCACTGGACGACATGCTGCACTGTTTACTGTCTATGCGCATGCGTCTGAAGACCGAAAGGAGGAGACTCGATATTTTTTGTATAGGCCATCAAAAAGTATTAAATTTTACGTTAAAACGAGAATTTTTGACTTTAGATAAGTGTTATTTTCGCAAAGTTCATACATTCAACAATGCAACAAAAATTGAAAAAGCGCTGGGAAAATTGTCATTTAATGATTTTTGCGCAAAATGAGCTGTAGTGTCTCTTTAAGAGACTAGCGCATTGATTTTCTTGAAAAGTTTTACACTCTGTTAATACACAATTAGTGATAAATAATGAGGTAAAAGGAATTTAGTGTATCCTTCCACTTTTATTTACTAGATGAATAATGTTGTAAATCATATTTTTCTGGTCTTCAGCTATATGATATTTCAAATATTCCTCTATATACATGTAGATGAGCCTTGCAGAGAAATTAGTCCCATTAGGACAGTTCTAGTTTTTACTCTAAAATATTTGGTGTCTAACTTTCATTGTTTAAGAAATAAATATATCATGAATTACAAAATTGTCAAGAATAAGGAAAACGTGTGTACCTGTACTTTCACAAAAACAAAATGATCAAGCCCACTGGGTCATATGTATAAATTTTTATACACCGTTTATAGGGTAGAAAATGTTACAGTATGGCAATATCTCCTCAAAATGTCCATACAGAGCAACGGAAAGATTTACATGTAAATCCCTTTTCTTTACAAAACAAACTCTCAACAATATATTTTATTCATTTAAAGACCTAACAAACAAAAGCAGATAACATCTGTGATGTCTCCTAAATTCTCAAACCTTTGGAGTCAATGAGATAGGCACAGTCAACACTTCAATACAAAAATTTCACAGAGTGAGTTTCTTGGTATGGAAGCAGTTAATCACATTTAAGAAACATATTCTATGGAGTTTCAGCACCTTTACTCCAACAACTGTCATTGAAACCATCTTTACTAGAACCGATCTTTTCTTTTCCTTCCCGTATACTTTGAATCTCCACGTACTTCTCTGAAAATTAAAAAAGAAAATTCATGAACAAGAATGCTGATAAAAAGGTATCTACAGTTTAATGACATCAATATTAACTCCAAAACAAGTGCAAATCACCAAAAATTGAGATTGTGAAGAGTTCTAGCTTGCGTAAAACTATTCTAATCAAGCCTCAATTCAATCAAATATTTTCTAATTTTTTTCTAATTAGTAGCATTGTTTCAAGTTGTAAGGAAAAAAAGTAATGAAATTTTTGATAGGTTAGAAATTGGACACAAATGCCCTTAATCCCAACATCTTTTAACAATAGATGAGAAATGTCAGAATTTATGGAGACACTAACTTTCCTTGACGTCGTCTTCTTTCCTTTTTGGCCAAAATCCAGTCCCTGTTAGTTTTGGGATTTTTTCCTCTCATACTTTTCATTTTTTCCCTAAAACAAAGCATCAATTGTCAACAGGTTCTTTATCAAATTTTAAGTACTACAGCTCAACACTAGTCATTTCAGCAGTGTATTGTCAAATTAAAAGTACGTAGTACAGATTTATTAAAGTAAGATATACATCAATGGTAAGAGCAGTCTTTTCTAGACCATACATATTTCCAGAAAGTTTGAAATGCATAAAATTCAAAATTACTTTATACACGCAAATTACATCAAATGAGGTTTGAACAGCTTACTGCTTTCAGGAACAGTAACTCTACCTTTTGTCTGTGAAAGAGATTCGGGAGGATGCAGCGTCCTCCTCCCCAAGTCCTTTAGGCAACTGCTGGGGCTGACCACCAGCAAACAAACACAGAAACATTCTACAAAAACAAACATAAAACAGTCTCAAACACAGACACATTCTACAAACACAAAGATAGAACAGTCTAAACAAACAGACACATTCTACAAAAACAAACATAAAACTGTCTAAACAAACAAACACAGAAACATTCTACAAAAACAAACATAAAACAGTCTAAACAAACACAGAAACTTTCTACAAAAACAAACATAAAACTGTCTAAACAAACAAAACACAGAAACATTCTACAAAAACAAACATAAAACAGTCTAAACAAACACAGAAACTTTCTACAAAAACAAACATAAAACTGTCTAAACAAACAAAACACAGAAACATTCTACAAAAACAAACATAAAACAGTCTAAACAAACACAGAGACATTCTACAAAAACAAATATAAAACTGTCTAAACAAACAAAACACAGAAACATTCTACAAAAACAAACATAAAACTGTCTAAACAAACAAAACACAGAAACATTCTACAAAAACAAACATAAAACAGTCTAAACAAACACAGAAACTTTCTACAAAAACAAACATAAAACTGTCTAAACAAACAAAACACAGAAACATTCTACAAAAACAAACATAAAACAGTCTAAACAAACTCAGAGACATTCTACAAAAACAAACATAAAACTGTCTAAACAAACAAAACACAGAAACATTCTACAAAAACAAACATAAAACAGTCTAAATAAACACAGAAACTTTCTACAAAAACAAACATAAAACTGTCTAAACAAACAAAACACAGAAACATTCTACAAAAACAAACATAAAACAGTCTAAACAAACACAGAGACATTCTACAAAAACAAACATAAAACTGTCTAAACAAACACAGACACATTCTACAAAAACAAACAAAACTGTCTAAACAAACAAAATACAGAAACATTCTACAAAAACAAACATAAAACAGTCTAAACAAACACAGACACATTCTACAAAAACACAGATAGAACAGTCTACAACAAGATGTACTGTGAGCAATGCTCACTAAGAATACCCCCCGCTTACCCCAATCTCCCAAAGGGTGTTGTTAATAGGTATAAATTACCTCTTTCCTGAGTGTAAAAATATGGTATGCATTTGTAGAAGAAAATGGAAGATATAGTCCAAACACATATCCATGGCATAAACCAATAATTTTGACCTTGAGATCAAAGGTCAAGGTCATAAAGAGGTCATGAATGTACATGACACATAGTCTCATGGTGATACACCCATGTCTTATGGTATGACTATGTCAAAACCCTATAATCAATTTTGACCTTGAGGTCAAAGTTCAAGGTCATATACAGGTCCTCGACACATCGTCTCATGGTGATACACTCATGTGTCAAATATGATATGCCTATGTCAAAGAACAAAGAGGTCATGGCCCGGACATGAATCCATTGTAAAAACCTTTAATTTTGACCTTGAGGTCAAGGTCATATGGAGGTCATGAAGGTACATGACACATCGTCTCCTGGTGATACACTCATGTGTCAAATATGGTATGCCTATGTCAAAGAACAAAGAAGTTATGGCCCAGACACGAATCCATTGTAAAAAACCTTTAATTTTGACCTTGAGGTCAAGGGTCAAGGTCATATGGAGGTCATGAAGGTACATGACACATCGTCTCATGGTGATACACTCATGTGTCAAATATGGTATGCCTATGTCAAAGAACAAAGAAGTTATGGCCCGGACACGAATCCATTGTAAAAAACCTTTAATTTTGACCTTGAGGTCAAGGGTCAAGGTCATATGGAGGTCATGAAGGTACATGACACATCGTCTCATGGTGATCTACCTGTGTGCCAAATATGGTATGCCTAAGTCAAAGAACAAAGAAGTTATGGCCCGGACACGAATCTGCACAGACAGACAGACGGACAGACAGACAGACAGACAGAGTGATTCCTATATACCCCCCAGAACTTCGTTCGGGGGGTATAAAAACAAACATAAAAACTGTCTAAACATACAAACACAGAAATATTCTACAAAAACAAACATAAAAACTGTCTAAACATTCTACAAGAAGAGACCCATGGGCCACATCGCTCACCTGAGTCACCTTGGTCCATATTTAAAGATTTTCCCGTTATGATCGCATGTAAAACTTTGATCCCCTTGCCCCAACCTATCCCCGGGAGCCATGATTTTTACAAACTTGAATCTGCATTATGTCAGGAAGCTTTCGTGTACATGTAAACTTCTTTGACCAAGTGGTTCTTGAGAAGATTTTTAAAGATTTTCCCTATATATTTGTATGTAAAACTTTGATTCCCTATTGTGGCCCCGGGGCATCCTATCCCCAGATTGATGTTAACAAACTTAAATCTGCACCATGTTGCGAAGCTTTCATGTAAATGTCAATTTCTCTGGCCCAACGGTTCTTGAGAAAATTTTTAAACATTTTCTCTATATATTTGTATGTAAATTTTGATCCCCTATTGTTGGACCACCCTTCCCCCAGGAGGACATGATTTTAACAAACTTGAATCTGCACTATGTCAGGAGGCTTTCATGTAAATGTAAACTTTCCTGGCCCAGTTAAGTCATGATTTTAACAAATAGTATCTGCACTATGTCTGGAAGCTTTCATGTAAATTTCAGCTCTTCTGGTCCAGAGGTTTGTGAAAAGATGATTTTTAAATGATTCCACCCTGTTTTTGTGATTATCTCCCCTTTGAAGAGGGCATGGTCCTTCATTTAAACAAACTTGAAAGCCTTCATGCAAGGATGCTTTTTGCCAAGTTTGGTTCTGGAGAAGAAGTTGAAAATGTGAAAAGTTTACAGATGGACAGACAACAGGTGATCAAAAAAGCTCACTTGAGCTTTCAGCTCAGGTGAGCTAAAAACGAAGATAAAAACAGTCTAACCATAACACTCTGAAAAACATCACATTACATAAAAGATACTATTAATAGCCATACCCAATACACATTTGATAATGGTTTTCTATGGACATCATATATGATTACTAAATCCTTACAATACACTTCCACATTCAGAAAGTGTAGAATCAGTTCTTTTCACAGAGTAAAATTTCTTTTGTTTAGGAAAATGTTTAGGACTTTATGGATGAAGACATTTGATTTCAGTTGCTCTTGTTCACAGACAATTCTTTGTAGGCATGTTATTACCATGTAAACAGCCAAGATTAAACATAAACAGGATCTAACAATTTCACAGTATTAACTGTGTATAAATCCTTGCACAAATATTAAACAGAAAAGAAATAAACTTTTGCCTGACTTTTTGGCCTTTGTACTGTTGGGGTAGTCCACCACTAGGCCTCCCGTCCATCCTGCCTTCATGGCCTGCTGTGTAATCAGTTCCAGCTGTAACAGAGATCTTTACAATAGTGTCAGGGCCATAACCACAGTCACCGTATCATGATGCAGGTCAATAAATGTCACAGAGATCATTACAATAGTTTCAGGGCCATAACCAGTCACCATATCATGATGCAGGTCAGTAAATGTCACAGAGATCTTTACAATAGTGTCAGGGCCATAACCAGTCACCATAACATGATGCAGGTCAATAAATGTCAGAGATCTTTACAATAGTGTCAGGGCCATAACCAGTCACCATATCATGATGCAGGTCAATAAATGTCACAGAGATCTTTACAATAGTGTCAGGGCCATAACCAGTCACCATAACATGATGCAGGTCAATAAATGTCAGAGATCTTTACAATAGTGTCAGGGCCATAACCATTATCACCATATCATGATGCAGGTCAATAAATGTCACAGAGATCTTTACAATAGTGTCAGGGCCATAACCAGTCACCATAACATGATGCAGGTTAATAAATGTCAGAGATCTTTACAATAGTGTCAGGGCCATAACCAGTCACCATATCATGATGCAGGTCAATAAATGTTGCAGAGATCTTTACAATAGGGTCAGGGCCATAACCAGTCACCATATCATGATGCAGGTCAATAAATGTTGCAGAGATCTTTACAAAAGGGTCAGGGCCATAACCAGTCACCATATCATGATGCAGGTCAATAAATGTTGCAGAGATCTTTACAAAAGGGTCAGGGCCATAACCAGTCACCATATCATGATGCAGGTCAATAAATGTCACAGAGTTCTTTACAAGTGTTAGGGCCATAACCACGGTCATCGTATCGTGATGCAAGTCAATTGACCTTACTGGTGATTTAGGCTCTGCAAAACTGTAGGTCTTTTTTTTTTAAATAAATATGATTAAAACACTTCACCTGAGAACTGTTTTGGGATATAATTAAAAAACTTTACCTGGGAATTGTTTTCAGGGTATAATTATAATACTTTACCTGAGAACTGTTTTCAGGATATAATTGAAACACTGCTTTACCACCTCTGGTCTAAAAACAAAAATATTTTGTAACATTTTTTCAAATGAAAAGTGCAATTGACACTGATTCGAATAAGTATATTGATAATAGATTAACTTTGTTTCACAAGTTCACCATAGAAACACAGTGCCTCCATAATTACATGCATACTAATTCAAAGTACCTCTATATTTAAAACAAGATGTGCTTGTGAAACACTAAATATGAATTCCCCGTATGGTAGCAAAGAAATTTTGGTACCAAAAGAAAGGTCTTGTCACAAGAAACACACTTTTGAAATATGAAAGCCCAAGCACTTAGCGATTATAAGTTATGACCAAGGTTAAGTTTTTCAAAAGTAGGTCAAACTCCATGGCAAAGATCACGAGTCAAACCTGTTGGTACCAAAAGAAAGGTCTTGTCACAAAGAATACACATATCGAATATGAAAACTCTAACCATTCAAAAGTTATGACCAAGGTTAATGTTTTTACAGACAAATACATAGACAGACAGACAGACCAACAAGAGTACCGCCAACGGTACATAATATACCCGTGAAAAGTTAACATAGGGTGTTTTTCTTACACCATGATTTGTAGAACTTGGATTCAAGTAGTATCAGCAATCATCAGAGTGTGACATACTTTCTTTGCATCGTAAATACAAGACAAATCCTGTACTCTCTATGTAATATTTTCACTTGGCATAAGATGTATGTGTACCGAGTTTGATGGTCCTTGCTCCAACGAATTGGTCTGCATACTGCTACTACGACCTAGACCTTTGACCTTAAGAAACAACAGGCATCCTCCACTTGGCATAAAGTGTATATTTGTACAAAGTTTGACGGTCCTAGCCCCAACCGTTCGGTTTGTATACTGACTACAAGGTTTTTCTACTAAGTGATACTGTGACCTTGACCTTTGACCTTGAAAAAAAATTAGGCATCTTCCTCTCATTATGGTGATCAAATGTACTTACTTACAATATCTTGGAGCTTAGAGTTTGGTTTGTATTCTGCCTACAAGGCCTTCCTACTGTAATACTGCAACCTTGACCTTTGACATCTAACCTTGAAAACATTAGGTATCTTCCTCTCATCATGGTGATTAAATGTACCAAGTTGCAATATACTGAACCTTACGATTCAGTTTGTATCCTGCCTACAAGGTTTTCCAACTAAATGATACTGTGACCTTAACCTTTGACCTTTAAGCTTCAAAAACAATAGGCATCTTCCTCTCATCATGGTGATCAAATGTACCAAGTTGCAATATCCTGGATCTTATGGTTCGGTTTGTATCCTGTCTACAAGGTTTCCTACTAAGTAATACTACGACCTTGAACTTTGACTTCCTGACCTTGAAAAAATTAGGCATCTTCCTCTCATCATGGTGATCAAATATACTAAGTTGTAATATCCTGGAGCTTACGGTTCAGTTTGTATCCTGCCCACAAGGGTTTCCTACTAGGTTTTCCTACTAAGTGATACTACGACTTTGACCTTTGATCTTGAAAAACAAAAGGCATCTTCCTCTCATCACAGTGATCAAATGCACCAAGTTGTAAAATCCTGGATCTTACAGTTCGGTCTGTATCCTGCCCACAAGGTCCAGACAGACAGGCGGACGACGCCATACCATAATACCTCCCGTCTTCAGTATCATTTGAGGATTTTAAATCAATTTTTACATGCAGAAGAAATGGTTGAATATTTTATGAAACTCTCTGCACTTACTACTGCCGCATACAGCGACGTGAAAAACTTGAGTATTCTCTTTGGAGGATGGTGGTATTTCTTATCAGCATTACATAACCACTGCAAAGCTGATATACTGAAAACAAAAGAAAAGATCAACTACGTGAATGATGCTTGATATATCAAGTACATCACTTCATTACATTGCAAAACAGTAGGTGTGATCAAACTTCTCCATGTGAAAGACATGCTAATCCGACCTTCAAATGTCTGTAGTAAATTTCATTTCAAACATTCCATAACTTTGAAATGATTTGGTTATATAAACCTGTATTGAGAGATATATTTTGACTGTCGATAAAAAGTAATCATTCGGGCATATAAACTTTTTATTGGTCACTGTCTTTTATTCTTCTGACTATAAATACCCAGTATAATCTTTAAATCATCAGCAGTTTATACCTACTCGGAGACTACAGATTATGCATTAATTCTAAAATATCAGGTACAACAACATTTTTTACAGTTGTTGTTTCATATTTTTGCAATGTCATAAGAAATTTCTTTGAAATTCATTTATTTAGAGTTATCCTTGATCCAAAATAAATCATTAATTTTGAAACAAGCCTGGATAAAATAAATTTATAGATCTGTAACACCACTGTGGGATCCATTCCTACACACTGATTGCCTTGAAACATTGCATTTTGGTACATTAAATTATCCTTGGCAACCAAAGCTTGCCCTTGAGAACATATGGCTACCATTTGTAACAATTCTAATATTATAAATAACAAAAGAGATATTGGAAGAACTATATGGTGTAACCATTTATATAGTTCAGTATAATGGGTGTACAAAGCTGTATGTGGAAGCATATAACTTTTGATTCTACTGTAAACAAGTATGTATAAACTTGTGTATGTCAATTTCACTATAAAGGTATGACATGGCACTAAATACCAAAATACTGTGTTGTTAATTCTATCATGACTTAATCCAAGCAAAGGATTGGTAACCAATGAAAATTATTATTAGTAAAATAATAATAATGATTGGTTTTATATAGCGTCTTTTCCAGCGTATGCTGCTCAAAGCGCTTTACAATTATCAATGTACATTATGGTGCCCATGATGTACCAATGGCAGATAACAATACCTACACTGTTACCATCAGGACAACTGTGTGAGCACACCCAATATTAAGGCCTTTTTTTTTTTATTGAGTTGGTTTATGGATCTGCCGCACTGATTTTTTGGGATGTTGGAAAAAAAATAAAATGGTTTTTCACTCCTTTTTATATTTCCGATGCTGTAATTTTTCCTTTTCACAAAAAAAAAAGAAAAAAAAAAATAAAGAAAAGAAAATAGATTCCGCTGGACTGGATATTTGGACAGACCAGTTGAAATCTCGGGACAGTCCATAATATTCATGTATTTGCTTCCAATAAGTTATATGTTTATGAAACTAACTTCTAATTAGCATTAGTTATGCATTGCATACCATTTAGATAGGTAAATCCCAAAATAAAAACAAACACTTGTTTTCAGATGGTATCCATGACGTACATTGGGTTGCACTAATCACCTAAACAAGTATAACCCTACCTGACCTTACCATGCATACATTTTGCCGAGGATACACTTTTAAATTCTTATTAATGAAATATTTTCCATAATTAATATGTGTAATTCTTCATATATTGAAAGAGGTTGAAAACATATTTAACATTATTGAATTCATTCATTGTATAAAATTTGTTGACTACCAATAATAAATTGATCTGACCTATATAAAATTCAGAATTTTGAATAAATGTGTATAGGGTTCATGAATTTTATTTATAACTTTACTTGACTTCATAAATAAGACTTTAAAACTTAAAAGTAAATTTTTAGACAAAATATATGCTTGGTAAGGTCAGTCAGGATTTTAGTATTTTGCGTCCCTATATACGTCATGGATGCCATCTTTTGAATGGAAAAACAATGTGGTTCTTTTATTTTGGGATTTACATAACTAAACAGTAAACAATGGACATTTGATAATGATAGAAAGTTAATTTAATAAACAAATAACATTTTTGAAGGAAACAGCATTGTTGTCAAAGTGCACAATAGTCGCTATACATGTATATATATACCACCGTCTTAAGTTGACAGTGAAGAGAATATTAAAGTTGATAATAAAACATTGACCTCAAATCAAGTTCATTTTTATTACTTGACATTTTGTCATTTGAATTTTTTTTTCCCCCTCCTCCGAACGGATTTAAAAATTTTGAAATCCGTAAACCAATTTAAAAACAAAAATTGGTCTAATAGTTTTACTAGTGATGGGCAATCTGGGAAGAAAAATTAATCGATAATCGGATTAAACTGATGCAACCTTTTGATTGATTAATTGAAAAATAATTGAATTTCATTTATTACAAATTTATGGCATAAATATATCAATTCTACTTCATTTTTACCCTAAATTATCTTAATTAGAATAAAATCATTAAAAATTAGAACAGTTTTCCCATACTTTCTAATTTGTTATCTAGGGATAGGGACAGATCTCTCGACTTTTGTTGTTCTTCTTATCGGATGACTCAGCTTCGCCATTCATTTTTGTTTTTAGTTAAGTTGCGGCAGGAATATTTGATTATTTAAAGATACAAATGTCGACAATTTTTGGCTTTCAAAATGACAATTGATTATTCAAATTGTTTCGGTTATAGCGACCCACAACAGAAATTTGGTGATAATCAGTATATCACTATCTAAAACAAAAAATATTTATAGCAATTTACGTCTGTACCTAATGACCCCATCAAATGTGCCTGGTTTAAAAGGTATTCCATATCCCATGTCTCCCAATAGCAGGTCCCCCTCCACCTCCCGATCAACAGCAACGTCTGTGATAAATATTATATACATAGAGTAATCATACACAGATTTTCAAAATGATGTAACTTTCTATGTAACATAACATATTCATATGTAAATACAGTCCTCTTTCAACTTTTCTGTCAAGAAAAATTAGTACTTTCTTAAAACAAGAGGCCCATGGGCCACATCGCTCACCTGAGTCACCTTGGCTCATATTTAAAGATTTTTCCTATATATTCGCATGTAAAACTTTGATCCCTATTATAGCCCCATCCAACCCCCGGGGGCCCATGATTTTAACAAACTTGAATCTACACTATGTTAGGAAGCTTTCATGTAAATTTCAACTTTCCAGGCCCAGTAGTTTTTTAGAAGAAGATTTTTAAAGATTTTTTTTCCAATATATTTGTAGGTAAAATTTTGATCCCCTATTGTGGCCCCATCCAACCCCCGGGGGCCACGATTTTGACAAACTTGAATCTGCACTATGTCAGGAAGCTTTCATGTAAATTT
The DNA here is from genome assembly GCF_947568905.1 of Ostrea edulis. NCBI lineage: Eukaryota > Metazoa > Mollusca > Bivalvia > Ostreida > Ostreidae > Ostrea > Ostrea edulis. The sequence continues at coordinate 37,732,213 of NC_079164.1, forward strand.
CAACTTTCCTGGCCCAGTAGTTTTTGAGAAGGATACATGTATTTTAAAACATTTTTCCTATATATTTGTATGTAAAACTTTGATCCCCTATTGTGGCCCCATCCTATCCTCGGAGGCCATGATTTTAACAAACTTCAATCTGCACTATGTCAGGAAGCTTTTGTGTAAATTTCAAATTTCTTGGCCCAAAAGTTTTTGAGAAGATTTTTAAAGATTTTACCTATATATTTGTATGTAAAACTTTCACCCCCCCCCCCCTCCTTGTGGCCCCATCCTACCCCCGGGGCCATGATTTGAACAAACTTGAATCTGCACTATGTTAGGAAGCTTTCATGTAAATTTCAACTTTCCAGGCCCAGTAGTTTTTGAGATTTTAAAAGATTTTCCCTATATATTTCTATGCAAAACTTTGATCCCCCTTGTGGCCCCATCCTACCCCCAAGGGCCATGATTTTAACAAACTTAAATCTGCACTATGTCAGGAAGCTTTCATGTACATATTAGCTTTTCTGACTCAATAGTTCTTGAGAAAAAGATATTTAAAGATTTTTCCTATAAATTTGTATGTAAAACTTTGATCCCCTATTGTGGCCCCATCCTATCCTTGGAGGCCATGATTTTGACAAACTTCAATCTGCACTATGTTAGGAAGATTTTGTGTGAATTTCCACTTGGTTTTTTAGAAGAAGATTTATAAAGATTTTCCCTATATATTTCTATGCAAAATTTTGATCCCCCTTGTGGCCCCATCCTACCCCCAAGGGCCATGATTTTAACAAACTTAAATCTGTACTATGCCAGGAAGCTTTCATGTACATATCAGCTTTTCTGGCTCAGTAGTTCTTGAGAAAAAGATTTTTAAAGATTTTTACTATATATTTGTATGTAAAACTTTGATCCCCTATTGTGGCCCCATCCTATCCTCGGAGGCCATGATTTTAACAAACTTCAATCTGCACTATGTCAGGAAGCGTTTGTGTAAATTTCAACTTTCTTGACCCAGAAGTTTTTGAGAAGATTTTTAAAGATTTTACCTATATATTTGTATGTAAAACTTTCACCTCCCCCCCTCCTTGTGGCCCCATCCTGCATCCGGGGCCATGATTTGAACAAACTTGAATCTACACTATGTTAGGAAGCTTTCATGTAAATTTCAACTTTCCAGGCCCAGTAGTTTTTTAGAAGAAGATTTTTAAAGATTTTTTTTCCAATATATTTGTATGTAAAATTTTGATCCCCTATTGTGGCCCCATCCAACCCCCGGGGGCCACGATTTTAACAAACTTGAATCTGTACTTTCAGGAAGCTTTCATGTAAATTTCAACTTTCCTGGCCCAGTAGTTTTTGAGAAGAATATTTTAAAACATTTTTCCTATATATTTGTATGTAAAACTTTGATCCCCTATTGTGGCCCCATCTTATCTCGGAGGCCATGATTTTAACAAACTTCAATCTGCACTATGTCAGGAAGCTTTTGTGTAAATTTCAACTTTCTTGGCCCAGAAGTTTTTGAGAAAAAGATTTTTAAAGATTTTACCTATATATTTGTATGTAAAACTTTCACCCCCCCCCCCTCCTTTTGGCCCCATCCTGCCCCCGGGGCCATGATTTGAACAAACTTGAATCTGCACTATGTTAGGAAGCTTTCATGTAAATTTCAACTTTCTTGGCCCAGTAGTTTTTGAGAAGAAGATTTTAAAAGATTTTCTCTATATATTTCTATGCAAAATGTTGATCCCCCTTATGGCCCGATCCTACCCCAAGGGCCATGATTTTAACAAACTTAAATCTGCACTATGTCAGGAAGCTTTCATATAAATATCAGCTTTTCTGGCTGACAGGGATTTTTTAAAGGGAACGTAGGGTCAAAAATCAAATTTTGATATGTGAAAACTGGTACCATGCAGACAACAAAATCAAGCATAGAAAAAATAATTGCTGTTGATAACAAGATTTAATCTGTCATTTACACTGAAAACTGAGCTGAATGGGAGAATCTCTTATCATGGCGGCTGATGACGTGTATGCGGCAATTCATTACAACTGCTGTGCCTATAGCACTAAATGGGTTAGTTAGAATAATCTAACTGTGTCTCGGGACAGGCCCTCACACATCGGGTCCGTAGGACATTATCATTTTAACGATAGAACATTCTATCTATAAATGGGTTACAGAGTATCTATAATTTAAATGTCGGAAGTTCAATCGAAATTTTGCACTGTGGTCAAAGGAAAAGGAATACATGTATCTACCTTTTAGCATCCCTGATCTCCCCAAAAACTATGAACATTGTGCAAGAATTCGGATACATAACCTTGGGAATGAATGTTTTGAACGGCATTTTGAGAAAGATTCTTTGAATGAGGATATCAGGGTAAGTATAAATTATATTTGCTTTTTACTTGGTAAATACTAATAATTCTTAATGTGTAAATAACCAGAGTTTATTTATAACAAACTTTTACTTATACAATAATTTTCTAATCTAATCTAATTCAGTTTATTTTAATATCCTTATCCAGTGAACATTTTGTACAAGCTAAATATGAAATATTCAAAGTTAAATTAATATCTAATTAAATAAAGATATTGAGATACACATTAAAACCTATTACTGTGGATTTACAGTAAGTGTGAACGAAACATATCGGCAAGTACATGACGTGCTCCAGATAGTTCATTGGAAAGTCCCCGAGTGATTTTAAAGAGCGCTTTTGATAGGTCGGTTAAATTATAGGTAGGCGGTCCCAAGTATTTGGCATTATATTATCTCGTGCCTAACAAGTGTAAGTTTCACTATTTAATTTCAGTGTAAGTTGCACCGTACGTAGCGTGCGATTCAATATCGGTTTTGATTTGACAACCGCAATTTGAGATTACGTTAATAAAATGTCTTGTAAAGTTTATCTTATATATACTAGATATCTACATGTATAAAAGTGATGGGATATCTTATAAAGAAAAAAAATATAAGATGTCTTATAAAAGATACAAGATATCTCGTAAACTTTAGAAGATATAACTTTTATCAGATACCTTATAAATTTTATCTTTTAAACAGGAATAACCGTGCTATACTTATAATCCATCGCAGTATCAATAGGTATGGGAAGGGGAATACAGGGTGAAAAAGGCGAGTTCCGATATGTAAAGAAAAGGCAGGATAGCAATATCCCAGAATTCAAAAGTGCTGAATATTGAAAAGAAAAAAAATGACGGGATCGAAAATGCTGCGGGAAAAGGCAGGATCCGCAGTTGCCACTATATCCCAATAAAAATTGAAAGGTTACTCCCTTAAATTCCTGTAGATACTTGTCAGTTTTAAGTGATCAGAAATTTCAGTACATGTTTCTATAGGCGATTTTGTCCGTTTAAGAACAATGCTTTTGTTTTGTTGTCTCTTTCACATTCGCAGTTTCCATATCGTTATTTTAAAATAAATCTCTCAGATGATATTTTCGAAATCTTGCAAAGCATTGGAAAAGATCGATGTCGGAAAAATTTCTAAATTCAAATAGTTACGGGGAAGAGGGGGTAAAAACTCGTAAGTTTCTGTCATCCGACATCGATTACACGTTAGTGGGAAAAAAAGACAACTGACTTTAAAACCACATAACAATACATTTTAATAAACGTTTAATAGTTTCAATGTACACTTTCATTTGTTTTACTTGTTAATCGATTAGTTTCAACATACTTCATATTTAGTTTGGTCTTGGTGAGAACTAATTACTGCATGCATCTTCTTTCGCATATATATGCGAAAGAAGATGCATGCAGTAATTACTAAAATATTTGATGGCAGCAAGCCTAAGGAAATAAGAGAAAATAGCTCAAAAAGATCAGCTGCTTTCACTGAGAGGCAATTGCCCGATATACGTCATAAGCAGATGGGATTGTGGGAAATATCTTAAAGACCTATAACTTTATCTTGCAAAATGGCAGCCTCCAGCAGATGATGTGTAGCTATATTTAATAGCCGATTTCTACACAACAGATTACAATCAAATGGAATTAACCAGTGGACTTAATTACTAAATATTTTTTTTTTTTTTTTTTATAATTTATTCTTTTTTCATATTCACATAATCATCAGTAATAGTAATGAAGATACATATTAATCATTTTATACATTCTCACGCTCTTTCACACTACTAGTTCAGCATTATTGGTAGAATACTTCAGCTAGGTTACAGATCAAAATTATTTTCCAGTTTTCCCAAAGTCTGTCGAATTTCAAAACTTCACATGATTAAATTGCTACAAATTTTTCAACTTTGTATTTGAAAGAAAGATAATGTATCAGCCCAGTAATATGAGGAATTTTGTTTTGTTTTGAACAATTGAAAACATATTGTTTGGTATACAGAATTATGAAATTAACAACTTTATTACACAAACTGAAAGGTGTTTCACCAAAAATAACATTACTAACATTAAAACCAATTCTTTTTGATGTTTTTCTGAAAATATGCATGCTAAGATTATTCCAAACTGCTAAAGTATAAGAACAAGACATAAACATATGTTGCATTGTTTCTTCATTATCTTTACAAAATGAACAACAGTCATCTGAAATTATACTGATTTTCTTGAGGTAATATTTCGTAGGAAGAAGCTTGTAAAGAATTCGGTACTGCAACCACTGAACTTGGGTATCAATACTTGTTTTAAAACAAACTTTAAACAGCTCTTTGACAGAAACATTGCCTTCTAAATGTACAGATAATTCAGTGTTCCATTTTTGAATTGATTTGGGTATGAGATCATTACTATTTATCATATTATATAACACTCTGGAACATTTATCATTCAACAGTATAAATTCAAAGTAAAAAGGAATAAATGGTGTACAATTTTTTTTTAACATCTGATCTCTTAACAGACAAAGTCTTTAAAAACTTAGATATAGTACTGGTAATACTGTTGTATTGCATTGTACATACATTTGCTAGTCTAAATTTTTGTGAAAAATCTTGTAGTAATAAAAAATTTCCATCTTCATCTAAAAAGTCTCCAATTATTTTCACACCATGTTGATACCATGTTTTAACAAAAATGTCTTTATTACCAACACACATATTTGTGTTATACCATACTGGAATAGAACTGAGTTTTTGCATGGAATACTTTTCATCCATTACTCGAATCATTGCTAACCATGATTGAAAAACATCACGCCAAAAATCATTGCTGTGGTTTATAATAGTATAAATATATTCATCTCCAAAATCTATCATTTTTTTTACCACCTCATTGCCATGTACTGCCAAAAAAATATCCACCCATGGTTTGTGACTGTTTGTTAATCTTTTAATCCAAGAACATTTTAAAGACATTATAAAATTTTTCACCTCAACCATTTTCATGCCACCTTTTAAGTAATCTTGGGTGACAATTTGTCTCTTGACCTTGTCAATCTTTGAATTCCATATAAATTCAAAAAAAAAATTATTCAGAAAAGACAAGATATCTTTATCAGGATTTGGTAGTGTAATAAACAGATGGTTTAGCTTAGGTAAAAGCAGTGTTTTGGTGACTGTGACTCGACCAATGGGGGTGAGTATTCTTCTATTCCACTGGTGTATCAATGCTTTAATTTTTGGTATCTGAATATTATAATTTAAATCAACTATTGTTTTCATATCCACAGAAAATTCTATTCCTAGTAAGTTGAAAGTAGTGCATCCCCACTCTAGTTTCCATCTTGTATGGTGATATACTTGACTAGAGAATTTTTTAGAGCCAATCCAAACAATTTTTGCTTTTGAGCTGTTTATTTTTAATCCAGAGAAATTTGAGTAGTAGTCTATAGTGTCAAGTGCAGCAAAAAGAGATTTTGGTGAACCATCAAGAGCCAAAGTTGTGTCGTCAGCATATTGGGAAATTTTGTGTTCCTTACCATTCACTATTATACCTTTAATATCTGTATTCTGTTTCACAAGAATAGCTAAAATTTCTGCACAAAGAATAAATAAATAAGGAGCAATAGGGTCGCCTTGTCTACAGCCTCTCTGTATATCAAATTGCTCCGATAGGAAACCACTTTGTAATACAGATGCTTTAATATTTGTATTTAAGATTTTTATCCAAGTAATTATGCAATCCCCAAAACCAAAATAACTTAAAACTTTATATATAAAATTCCAAGATATAGAGTCAAAAGCCTTTTCAAAATCTATCAGTACAAGTAAACCTGGTGTGTTGCTGGATTCAGTGAAAGACATGAGATCATACACAAATCTAGTGTTTTCTCCTATGTACCGGCCTTTTATAAACCCAGACCGAGTTTCCGATATCAAATAATCTAAGGTAGATTTTATTCTATAACTGAGACACCCTGATATAAGTTTATAAAGCACATTTAGAAGAGTAATTGGACGCCAGTTTTTCAGAAATTGTCTGGGTTTGTCACCTTTTGGCAAACATGTAATAATCCCCAGTCTTTGTGATATAGGGAGTTCCTTTTTCTCAAAAATATGATTAACAGCTGATACAATGTGGTTTTTGAGGTCCTTCCAAAAAAAATTTTAAAAAATTCTACGGTGAAGCCATCACTTCCTGGTGATTTATTATTTTTCATATTTTTAAGAACTGTATATATTTCACTTTCAGATATCTTGTCATCCAAAGAGTTTGAAGCTGTTTGTCTAACCTAGGGGTGTCCGGGACTTTATTAGATACACAAAATTATCACAATGTTAATAACCCAAAGGCTAGAGAAAAGGTTCTTGAGTTGATGAATGATTTACAACTTCTTGATTACTACAGGATTCTGTATCCTGACCAAAAAAAGTATACTTGGAGGAAGAAAAACCCTTTAAAACAAGCTCGTTTAGACTATATATTGATATCAGAAAGCCTCTCAAATATGGTGGAAAAGTTTTCTATTAAGCCTGGATATAGGTCAGACCATTCAGTAGTAGTGATAGAGTTAAAATTTAATACATTTAAAAGGGGTCGTGGACTTTGGAAATTCAATAACAGTCTACTGACAGATAAAATCTATATAGAAAAGGTCAAACAAACTATACTTGAAGTACAAAACCAATATCTACATGCTGACAATACAGACAACAATTATAGTATTTTTCTCAAAGTTCTTCTCATGGAAATTCGAAGTATAACAATTTCACACTCTTCTTTTAAGAAAAAAGAAAGAGACAGGCTTGAAAAAAAATTACTGGAAGAGATTGAAATCATAGAGTCGGACTATAACATTAATTTTAAACTTTTAGAGGAAAAAAAGGTTGAACTTGAAAATGTAAGGAAGGAAAAATTACAAGGTCACATCATTAGATCGCGGGCTAAATGGGTAGAAGAAGGGGAAAAACCTAGTAAATATTTCTGTTCTTTAGAATCCCGTAATTTTTTAAACAAAACTATCAAAAAAGTAGAAACACATAAAGATCAGGTCATATATGACCAATCAGATATTCTTCATCATGTCAAAGATTTTTATGAAACTCTTTACACATGTAAAGATTCAGATCTCTTAGATATAAATTTGGAAGATATCATAAAATTACTAAATATTTAGTATTTGAAATGTGAAAATATTTTTTTATACCCTACGTTCCCTTTAAGGGTCTGTAGGGGGCCGAAATAAGGCCCCAATCCCAATGCTAAAAAGCAGGTATTTTCCCCAATTTTTGCTTTGAAATTCCCAAACAATGAAAACAAATCAAGCAGGGTAGCCAAATCATTCATAAATCTTCTTCACAGGTCCACAGATTATTTGGCCTCTGTTTATTTGAATGAGGTAAGCTATGACCAAATTGAAAGTCAGAAGGAGCCCAGTCCTACCTTTAAGCACTCTCTGAATTGGTTTTTTCCTTTAAAAAAAACCTGGGCTCAGTGGTTCTTGAGAAGAAGATTTTTAAAGATTTTTTTAAAATATTTGTAAGTAAAACTTTGATCCCCTATTGTGGCCCCATCCATCCCCCGGGGGCCTTGATTTTAACAAACTTGAATCTGTATTACGTCAGGAAGCTTTCATGTAAATTTAAGCTTTTCTGGCCCAGTGGTTCTTGTGAAGATTTTTAAATGACCCCACCCTATTTTTGTGATTATCTCCCCTTTGAAGGGAAAAGGCATTTGAACAAACTTGAAAGCCCTTCACCCGAGGATGCTTTTGGCCAAGTTTGGTTCTGGAGAAGACGTAAAAAATGACACACGGACAGACGACGGAAAACAGACGATCAGAAAAGCTCACTTGAGCTAAAAATATTACTTAGTGAATGTAACTTTAATGATTTTTCAATAATCACATAATAAATGTTCTTGTATGAGTAAAATATTTCATCACCTTTGATATTTCTGAGAAAGGTCATTAATATAGCAGCAATTCTACCCACCCAACATGTGTGAGCTGATGTCAATGCCGACCCAGTAGTGACCTTGTTCCGTGACTGTCTCACCACTCAAACCTGATCCGCACCTGTAAATCATTCACATCATTAACGCCATTTGGCTAGAACAGGTGATAAATCAATAAAATTTCTATACATTATAAACCCTATACACAGCGCTTACCCAACATCCAAAATATAGCATGGCTCATCCGGAAGTCGAAGTATCTCCAGAGCTCTCTCAGACAATTGGCTCTGAATCTCTATCATACGAGTGCTGAAAAATATCATGTATCAATCTAAAACCTGAAAGATAGTGTTGCAAAATGGGACCAAAGTTACTATCAATTATCGAGTTGAATTGGCAGCTTACAATCGATTAAATAAACGATAGTTTGAACTTCCATTTATGGTTGCATTAAATAAAGTACATGTACACTATATAATATCCATTCTGATTAAATGATGTCCTAATGAATAAATAAAAATTACATATCTTTACCGTCATTGAGTCAATGAACTTTAGACAAATGGGGAATTATACACAATAGTCAACTCCTGATAAATCTTTATCAACAAAAATTAATTTACTCATTCTAATACTGATCCATTTTCATTAATCTATGAGTAAATGAACAAGTGCTTGTTTCAATCTGGACCTTTAAAATAACATTTCCAGTCAGACTGAAGTCACTCACTGAGGACAGAAGAGACAGGAATTCCAAGATACCTCCATACTAAAATTGATAATATACAGAAAATACTTTGATATTTTTTTCACCAATGCAGCAAGCTAAAACTGAAATCTTCATTTGAATTTCTTAGCTCCCAGATACATTTTCTCTCATTAACATTATGTGCATCATCAAACAATTCTTTAGAAAAAAAAACGAACACTTCATTTTTTACTTGTCCTCGGAACTTCAGTTCCATGAGGATCATATTTTTCAATATGAAACTGGAGGTTAGTACATGTATTCCCTAAGCAAAATAATGTTAAACATATCAAATTGTTGGGAATACTTTATTCAGTGATTGAATTCATGACACGTGACCTCGTAAAAGCATGTAAATCTTATTTTCTTAATCATATATAATCACTCCACGATTAACACCACGTTTGTTGTTGTGGTTCAAACGCTGTTTGTAAATTTCCTAATAACGACGCTGATTATGACGTCACAATGTACTGTTTACATCAATTGCATTATATTTCCCGCGTTCAATATATAGGCGGATCAAATATCCAAATTAGGATTTATAGGTTATAGACTTTATATGGGAAAATATGACGACCGAGTTTTTTTGGCGCGTAGACGGACCGAGCTTGCGAGGTCCGTTCGCGACAAAAAACGAGGTCGTCATATTTCCCATACAAAGTCTATAACCTTTTTATTATATACTTTCAATATTTCATAATAATCATTTCGAAACAATAATTTTATTTTTAACAATAACTTTATCGGTTTAACTGAGTAAAAGATGAAAAACACGAAAAATTTGAAAATTAACGGCGTAGAAATTTGATTGTGACATAATGTTTGCGGGCCGGAATGTTTCCGGGCATATATCGTGTGATATATGCCCGCAAACTTTTAAAGAAAAAAGAAGAGATGAAATTGAAAGTATATAATAAGTTTTGATACAGCTCCGTCTTCGTGCTAACTTTGGGTTGTTTTTATTGTTTTGGATATAGATACTAACGCCAAAATTTGTTTGCTTCGTCCTCAAACACGGTCACACCGTAAAACATATTATATGTCCTTGATACTATAGTTTCAGTTGAAGTCACCTAATAATTCATTAAATATATGTTTACCACTTTGTTAAAACATTACTGAATAGGCTACTTACTTTGATGTATATTTCTTTGCTTCATCTTCATTGTAAAACTGAAAAAGATGAACTCCTATATCAAAGATAAAACTTTGTATGTATCAACATATAACATTTCCACAAAGTTATCTGTATAGTGCTTGACAGATCCTGGATTTCTAGTCAACTCGTACCCTGACAGACTCGTACCCAGGTCAACTCGTACCCCCATAGGTCAACTCGTACCCAAAAGGCAAAAGTCATCTCGTACCCAAGAATCTGCCCATAATGCAATATATCTATACACATATAAGTGACATATCGCTTAGGTACGAGTTGTCATCAATTGAAGAGGAGGAGTCAACTCGTAACCAGATTCTTGGGACTTTTACTTTTTGGGTACGAGTTGACCTATTGGGTACGAGTTGACCTGGGTACGAGTCGGTCAGGGTACGAGTTGACTTGACTCCAGATCCTGTATAGATCTTGGTCAGACGTAGTTAGAATAATCTAACTGTGTCTCGGGACAGGCCCTCACCACAGTTAGAATACCTCCCATATACCCGTAATGTAGCAGAAAATTGCGGAATCGCTCCAAAACGATTTTAAACTTATCAAAGAATAAACGCGTACATTTAAAGTTAAATTTATATACAACTAACCTCATTGGTAATTTGTAAGTCCTTAACACTGTAAAAAATCGTATAATAATATTGTAAACTCAACACTTTGAAATGTCACTTTTCTCGATTCGAACTGACTGCCATTTTACCGGAAACTGCCATCGGAACACCCTGCTGTTTTCGAAAAACGAACGCTTACCTAATTTGCAAATAAGAACGGCCCACTACCATATAAGGCATTGGTGAAAAAAAAACGGTTTATACACATGGCGTGGAGACAGAAAGTTAACGATCTGCTGCGTCTTTACCCCTAAGTCTTTCTGTAAAACATCTTTCACAGTTCTGTCAATCTTTACCAATTTAGAAGTCAGACTTTTCTTGTTTCCAGGGTTTTTGGAACATGAAAAAGTTTTTCTACAGCTTATGCAATTGTTGGATTCCATTTTGATTATGAGATCATATAAACCATTAAAGGAAATTAGGAATGTTGATGACTTCATCCGTACCCGCCATTTTCTGAAGCATCAACTGTTTTCCCATAATTCCTGCATGCCTCAGTGCACTCTGGTTAATTTTCTTTATCAATGAAATCAAATTTCAGCAAAAGTTTATATAGGGAGAATATTACTTCAATCCCATGTTACAATATTTAGTTAACATATATTTCTCGATTTCTAACGTTTATTTCAAACTTTAAATTCATTTTCATGTCAAATAACGAAGTAGTAAAGAGCGTAGTAGTATTTTCCATAAAAGGCTATATCTCCATATTTGGAACGTCATTAATATTCAGTATTTCACGCTGTGCGTATACGCAATGACAAGTTCCGGTAAAATGGAAGGTGTTAGCAGCGAAATTCAAACTCGTGGGTTTACATTCTCAAATTCAACTAATTAAAATGGATTTAACGGCAAGTGGGTCGTTAAGGTAACTTTCCATTTGCATATGAGTGATGTGTTACATAATTTTACCGAAACATGCACTGTGTGCAATTTTCATTTTGCTACATTGCAGGTATATAGGACGCATTCTATCGTTAAATCGGGTCCGTAGGACATTATCATTTTAACGATAGAACATTCTATCTAAGTCAGACGTGACGACAATGGTGTGGACCATGACCATAGTGTGGGTTTGACCCATTTTCCTTAAATCTTGACAATTTACACTTTTGGAAAGTTCTCGTTTAAATCAAATCCTAAGGAGTGTTAGACTGATTATCCTTGAACGTATTCATGCAAACCTACTATCTCAGGTGGAGCGAGTCTTTCGGGTCTTCCACCAGATGCCATGCTTGCACACCATTAGGAAACTGTATATGCACCATAATTTTGAAATTTTCATTGTACTCATTTGGATTCCGGAAAAGTTTATGGAGATCCGGGTCTTTCAAACGCTTCATGTAATACCCTCTTTTAATCTTCATAACATGACATAAAGGGACTTTGATCGTCTAGAGGGGGTCCGTCTAGAGGACGAGTCAAACTTGGGACAAGTTTGGATGAATTTACGTAACTTGTCCCAAGTATATCTTTAGCAAAAGTGTAGCTTCGGACCAGTCAAAAAGCTACAGAAGTATTGCACATGACTGACCTTGCTACTTTATAAGAAAATGAGGACTTTGCAGTTGAACTGCTTTCCAAGGATATGGTGTACTGATAGCAGGCTCACACGTAACATACAATACCGTCTATACGCTACTAGGCCCACGCATCGACACACACATAACCGCCAATACGCTACTAGGCCCAAGCATCGACACACACGAAACACTTACTTTTATGATGTCTTAGGCGTTCCATCCAGCTCCAGTCAGTCGCAAATCAAGAATGCCTACATTGAGCTTACGAAAAAGCATCATCCGGATGTTAGTGGAAGTGAAGATTCAAGAGTGAAGTTTCAATTAGTAGCTGATGCGTACAATGTTCTGGGGAACATCCACTCAAGGAGAATGTACGATCGAGGGCTGGTATCAGGAGCTCGCCAGCAATCTCAACCAGAAAAGGAGGAGTTTGATCCATTTGCCTTGCCAGTTAAACCCGTTCAGACCGTTTTAGACAAAATTACAATGGAAAGTTATAGGGCAATAACGGAAAAAAGGATCTTACATTCAAGAGCACAAGCTCGTCAAAAGAAAAAGGTAGAAGAGGAGAAAATTATTTATAAACATAAAGTAATAAAAGAGAACAACAAGGAAGTGTACGGACTGTTTATATTGCTGTCAATTGTAGCATTTGGAGTTTTTGGTTTAGAAAAATATTGGCATCCTTCGAGTCAACAGGAAAATAACAAAAAAGGATACCATTAATACACAGTAAATGTAGTATTGTAACAGTTAATTCAAATTTTATATTAAATTAAGTTTTCAACAATGCATGATTTTATTTTTCAGAATATTTGTATTATAAGACTTTAAATACAGTGGGGCTTACATGACCAGACAGATCTTTGATTATTAACAATGTTTACATATTTTCTTGAGAGAATGAAGATTGTTATGCCCTTAATCAATATCACAATAAATTTCATTTTCATAGCCAATGAAAATTCATTTATGATTGAAATTGACAGATGAATTGTTGTTGATTTGTGTAAGAGTTACTTGAGTTATCATGATATATATCAATATGTACCGGTATATCATGATATAGTATGCTTTGATTTTAATACAATACTGGTCCGCCAATCCCCAAAAGATGCATATTGACAGTTTATAAAATTAGAAATCACTTCAAATACATATACACTCACAAAGCACTAAAATGACCAACAACCAGATTGTCAATGAAACAAAATTGAAAGGTATGCGAATGGATCAATGCGATGCAGCTGGTCATCCATACATACATGTATATTATTTATTATGCAGCCTAGCTTTCATGCACCTCAAAGAGGATCTTCACTACTGCTATTCTCAGCAACAATTAAACCATTGAGTAAACTTCAAGTTTGAAAATTGTGGACATCCACTTGCTGTTTAAAGTTTTGCAGGAAAACATCTACGGATAAGTATCGTGATACACGAATCAAAATATTGAGGTATAATGATACCTATTTTGTGTATTGATACTCGCCCCTAGTTATTACCCACAAGCCTAGGTTAAGTGCATGTACACCATGTATATATGCAAATACATGTATAACTGAATTCATAAAATGAACTGAACTTTTGATGGTTCATCATGTTTATTTTATATCTATTACAAGCACTGATATATCTGGTTCTACAATGTTTTATGGTAGTAAATCTCGTATGTAACATGTATTGAAGAAAAATATAATATATATATTGGCTATAGAAATGAAGGTACAAAACTACAAATATTTGTAAAAGTAACCATGGGAAGGGTGTGTGTGTGTTTTGAACAAAACCCTAAGGAGGAATAGTACACCAGAGAAATTTTATATGGATGAAAAGCGGAGGATACACAATATTTTGAAATTGAAAACTTTCAAATTTACTTTATTTAGTCAAAACATGCACTTTTCGTAGAAAGCAATTGGAAAATTTTTCAAAACCCCTGCTGGACTAGAAACCACAATCTACAATTCAGCAGTCAATGTGCTAACCTACTGAACTACTCCACATGTATATTGCTGATATTTATATTTCCATTCATGTTGTAAAAGGAAGTCCGCCATTATGATGATGTAGAGTACCTTCTTAATGCCCACAAAATAGGTCAACATTTAACAATGGAGAGGAGTATACAAATACATGCTTCACAAAATTGGAAAAACTGAATCGTTTGTTTTTTTCCAAATTAACAAGCAAATATGTCGAATAAAATGCAATTCATCGGTCAGGATACCCACGGTTGATTATATCTATTTATAAAAAGAAAGAATCAAATTCAACTCTAATATGGCACACGTAAAGTAGATTTAGATTTGATCTGTTGCCATGTTCATCAAAAAATTGAACTGCAAAAAAAAAAACTTTAAAAAGAAAAGTTATACATGTATATCAAAAAGCATCTTTTGATACACACATGCATAATTATTCATTGATGGAATGTTCAACATGTTGAAAACAAGGCCAATATCAAATTGGGCTTCTACCAGTGACACTAAATTTACAATGAATATTGTACTTGTAAATTAACACAATTGTGTTATTCCTTACATATTGCAAAGTTCATGTTTTAACATACTGCATTATGAAAAAGACTGTTGATAACAATCCCCTTACATAAAATAATGATATACCTAAGACTAAGAATGTTTTACTTTCTTGGTGTACACCTTGCTAAAGAGAGAATCCAATAAAAGTAAAATTGGAACAATGAGATATGGTGAATATATAGACAGCAGGAAAAGTCTCTCTCTTGGAGTCTCTGGTCCCGGGTATTTTGGGTGATTGAAGGATGCCATCAAAATGTGGTAACAGATGGCAACTGTTGTCGTGGCAACGTGTGATGAGTAAACGATGAAAGGCACTCTTATCCATTGACAGTTTTGGACACCTGTAAATAGAAATTATATTTCTGCATATTATTAAAGTGATTACAAAGTTTATCTCGTCACTATTAGGCCATGCCAATTTGTAATCTAGTTCGTCGGATTCGCCGCTTCTATTTGTAATCCAAATTATAATATTATCAAAAAATAATACCCGCCCGCGTGACCAAAAATATCTGCGTAAAATATTTTCGACTTTTTACAACAAGCGCACGAATGACTTTGATGCATATGGCTGACAAATGACAGAATCGTGGGCTCTCGAGAATTTAAATTTCCTAACAGTGTAATACGGATTTTTAAGTTTTCATGATGTCTATCTTAATATATACGATACTTCATAACACCGGATTAGAAGTTGTTCATTGTACTGCAATCGAACTGGAAGCCGATGAAAATTTTAATGCGCTATTTGATGCCACTATTTAGAGAACATCAAAAGCATACAATTGATTGATTATATATTGTTTAACGTCTCTCTTGAGAATATTTCTCTCACATGAAGATTTTACCATTGGCGGTGAAGGGCTGCAAAATTTAGGCCTTATTCTCAGCACTTATATCCAATGAGCAGGGAGAGATCTTTATTGTGCCACACTTGCTGTGACACAGGTCTCCAACAGCTTTTTCTGTCTCATCCGAAAGACCGCCCCATTTATTCGCCTCTTACGACAAGCAGGGGTATTGAGGACTATTCTAAATAGGACCGACAGTTTGGTTTTTGGTGATTATTAATTCTGTGTGTTCTATTAAAATTCAAGAAAATGCTACAAGTGATACATTGAAGATTTCAAAATTGGACATGTATACCTAGCAATATGCATGCATAGATCTGAATCGAAAGTTTATAGAAATGAAACTAAAATAACATTCTTTAAAAAGACCTTATCAGTTAATGTTGCAAAGTACATGTGTTAGGTATGAAGAAAATAAAGTCTTCGAAACCTGAAATACTTCTTATTTATTGTAAACTATATCAACAAACTGAAAAATGTTAAATTCATGTGGTAAACAAATGATATATGATGATTTTAGATCTTTATTTTTGAGCGCTCGCTTTTTAAAATCACACTTGATTCAATTAAAATTATTTATATTTATTGTATTCGCTCGCCTCATAATTTTTATCTCCAAAATAAAAAATAGTACATGTATTTGTAAAATAATTTCGCCCTCTCGCCTCACTTTTTTAATTTGAAAATCCTGAGAACTATTTTACAAATTGGTGTGGACTTATGCTCTTTTTGAGAGAAAATGCAACGGAGTAACAACTGAGCTATCTGACCACCAGCGACTGAACCCGACTGACTGCTACATTCCTCCCTCCTCAAATGTCGTCACACTCGAAGACACACCCCAGATTTTTTTGCCCCTAGCTGGCAGGACTTTCACCCGCAAGTCCAGTGGTGGTCAACAGCACCAAATGTAGCATGAAGGGAGAAAATGCAATGAACAAGACTGGGATTCAAACCCGGGCCCCCTGAACCTCTAGTCAGGTGCTCTAACAACTGAGCTATATATCTGACCATCGGTGATCGAACCCAGCTGACCACAACATAGGTAAAGATCCTGGTCAATCCTATTGGATTTTACTTGCTCTCTATAGTTTCATAGTAGGTCTATAACAAAAGGCCCATGGGCCACATCGCTCACCTGAGTCACCTTAGCTCATATTTAAAGATTTTTCCTATATATTCGCATGTAAAACTTTGATCCCTATTGTTACACCAACCTACTCCTGGGGGCCATGATTTTTTCAAAATTGAATTGGACTAGGTCAGGAAGCTTTCATATGAATGTAAACTTTTCTGGCCCAGTGATTTTTCAGAAGATTTTTAATGATTTTCCCATTATATGTTTGTAAGTAAAAATTGATCCCCTATTGTCGCCTCACCTTACCCACGGGGGCCATGATTTTAACGAACTTGAATCTGCACTATGTCAGGAAGCTTTCATGTAAATTTCCACTTTCCTGGCCCAGTAGTTTTTTTTTTAGAAGATTCTTAAAAATTTTCCCGATATATTTGTATGCAATAATTTGATCCCTTATTGTGGCCCCATCCAACCCCCAGGGGCCATGCTCTGAACAAACTTGAATCTGCATTATGTCAGGAAGCTTTCATGTAAATCTCAGCTTTTCTGGCTAAGTGGTTTATTGAGAAGAAGAGTTTTACAGATTTTTCCTATATATTTGTATGTAAAACTTAAATTGATCCCCGATTGTGGCCCCATCCAACCCCCGGAGGCCATGATTTGAACAAACTTGAATCTGCACTATGTCAGGAAGCTTTCATGTAAATTTCAGCTTTTCTAGCCCAGCTCTAGTGGTTCTTGAGAAGATTTTTAAATGACCCCACCCTATTTTTGCATTTTTGTGATTATATCCCCTTTGAAAGGGACATGGCCCTTCACCCAAGGATGCTTTTGGCCAAGTTTGGTTGAAATTGGCCCAGTGGTTCTGGAGAAAAAGTCGAAAATGTAAAAAGTTTACGGACAGACAACAGGCGATCAGAAAAGCTCACTTGAGCTTTTAGCTCAGGTGAGCGAAAAACCATATGGCAAATTCATTGCATGAATGAATATTTACTTTAAAACTTTGACATCAAGCTATATTATCTAAATAAACGCTATTTCTATTGGAAAATATCAAATAGCATGATGGTCAAGAGACTCTTAATTACATGCAGTCCCCAATGTCACCCTTGCTATTCACTTTGCGAATAAAATATAGTTTAAACAAGAGATGTTTGTAAAACACATATGCCCCCCATGGTGCAAAATTGAAAAGGGTTATACACACACCTCATTTAATTGATAGTATTATCATCAATTCAAAATATTGAGCAGACAATATCTTCCTATGTCAAGAGTGAATTGACCATGTGACCTAAAATTCAATAGGGGTCATCTACTCCTTATGCTGTACCAGTGTACCAAGTTTGGTACGTGTCAATCAAGCAAATAATTCTTAAAATATAGGAGACAATATATTACTATGTCCAGTTCAACTATTTACTTTTGACCTCAAAATCAATATGGGTCATCCTCTCCTGAAGATGTACCAATGTACTAAGTTTGATGTCTGTCAAGTAAAAGGGTTATCAAGATATTGAGTGGACAGTATATTACTATGTCCAGTTTGACCCTTGACCTTTGACCATGTGACCTCAAAATCCATAGGAGTCATCTTCTCCTGAATATACACCAGTGTACTACTTAAAGTTTGATGTCTGTCAAGCAAAGGGTTCTGAAGATATCTTGACCTTTAAACATGTGACCTCAAAATCATTAGGGGTCATCTTCTCCTGAAGATGTACCAGTGTACCAAGTTTGATGTCTGTCAAGCAAAGGGTTCTCAAGATATTGAACGGACAGTATATCCCTATGTCCAGTTTGACCCTTGACCTTTGCTCATGTGACCTCAAAATCATTAGGGGTCATCTTCTCCTATCAGTGTACCAAGTTTGATGTCTGTCAAGAAGAGGGTTCTCAAGATACTGAGCAGACAGTATATTCCAACGTCTAGTTTGACCCTTGACCTTTGACCATGTGACCTCAAAATCAATAAGAGTCATCTTCTCCTGCAGATCTACCAGTGTACTAAGTTTGATGTCTGTCAAGAAAAGGGTTCTCAAGATATTGAGCAGACATTATATTCCTATGTCCAGTTTGACCCTTGATCTTTGACCATGTGACCTCAAAATCGATAGGGGTCATCTTCTCCTGAAGACGTACTAGTGTACCAAGTTTGATGTCTGTCAAGCAAAGGGTTCTCAAGATTTCTCACATTCTTACGTGCGTAAATGAAAGGAAGGGATTAATGTTCTTCATATCTCGAAGAAGTTTCGTATATTTTTGTGTTTGAAATTAAAGCTTAACTTTGAATTCGTCTGTAAAATGAGCATAGATTGATAGCCATCTGGCATTAAATAATGCACTTCTGTTGACAAGAACTCGTTTGTCATTAATATTTTTCTCAGAAAATAAAAATAAAAAAATAAAATCCTCCTACCCGCCCCAAAATTTTTGGTGACCCTGGATGATAATCTACTAATTAAGTTGAATTGACCTAAGATTAAAGAATTTTTTTTTTATAAAATGTATATTATAATACTTGTAAATTGTAATTTTAAAAAGTGGAAATCTTAAAATATACCACATTTAGTGAAAAATCACGATTTGTCTAACTTTCTGGACAAGAACATTTTTAAAATTCCTGCAGAACTGAAACTCATGATAAACAGATAGTCTATAATAAAAATAACAAAATAAATCGTATAAGAATACAATATTAAGAGTTGGCTTATTCCAATAAGCTACCGTGTAACACAGAAAATTTAAAAGCATGGGGAATATATGATTGATATTTATTTATGCAATTGAATTAACCTCCATGTTATTCTAACTTTTGGGACTTAATAATCCATTGTACTTAATTCTATATGCTGCAGAACCAAATGATTCCAAAACAAGAAATCCCCACCCCCCTAAAAATCAATAGGGGTCATATCTCCTGAAGATGTACCAACTAGTGTACCAAGTGTGAAGTCTGTAAAGCAAAAAGATCTCTAGACATTGAACAGCGAGTATATTCCTATGTCCAGCTTGACCTTTGACCATGTGACCTCAAAATCAACAGGGGTCATCTACTCCTAACAATGTACTAGTGTACCAAGTATAATGTCTATCAAGGAAAGGTTTCTCAAGATATTGAGTGGACAGTATCTTCCTATGTTCAGAGTGGACTGACCTTTTGACATGAAAATCAAAAGGGGTCCTCTTCTACTCATATAACCAACCCACATATGAAATATTACGATCAAGTGAATGACTGACATACCGACCAACAGATGCAAAGCAATATGCCCCTCTTCTTTGAAGGGGGACATAAATATCAGCAATACAATGTAGATTCCTTTTAAATATAATTGCCTAGCTGGGTAACGTGTTGACTGCGGAGTAGTTTGTGCATTAGAGTCTGATAGGGTTTTTAAAAAAAAAATTCCCAAATTTCTTTCTACTACAACTGCATTTTTTTTTTTTTATTAAATAAGGTAATTTGAAACTTTTCAATTTCAAAATATTATTGTACATATCCTCCACTTCCCATTCAAATCCGATTTCTCTGGTGTGTTATTCCTCAGTGAAACTGACCGAGATCAGCGTTACATGGTAGTCATTGAGAGCCGACATGTTTACATAGTTTTAGTTTCATTCTCTACCATGTGATACCTGATATTATGTAAATGTATGTATTTAAGTACATCAAACTACAGCGCATCAGGGTTTTCAAAACAATAGAGTGCATACCCTTCCACAGTGCGTACGTGGCCACAAAGAAGAATGGGAACTGAACTAGGATTTCACAAAGGCAGAAGGATTTGAACCATTGCGGAGGGTCTGCCATCAGTACATCTTTAAAGTCCTCACAGTACTTGGTCTTTACATCCACAAGCTGCAATAGAATCAATAAAGATATATCAAATTCGCATACTGGTCAAGTAAAACTTATCTGATGTTAAGCTCTCCTTAATGTGGACATTCTGACAGCAGTCATTGTTATCTGACTGTCAATGTGGCCTGTGTGGGTCCATGAGAGAAATTTTCAAGAGAACCATTTCAATGTTTTTTGTACAGATTAAGATTATCTTATAAGTCACGAAAATTAGTCGTCGCGAACGAGTTCTCCATGTGTAAATCGTGAAATAAAGTTGTCGCGAATAAAAGTCGGTTTATAGTATACCACAATATTGAGCTGGACTCTAGGTGATGTGCAGGTTGTATACACGCAATTACTGCCTGTGTTTATTCAGTTGTCCTACTACTGCAGATGTACACCTTGACAAATTACCATTTTGATCTGAAGCATGCTGAACTTTTGGTGGAGTGGAATTCTTTATCATCATGTGTAATTCAATAAATTGGACTCTAAACTTCATGAACATATAATTATTCTCTTCTTCAATATCTAATTAAATATACGGTATTATTCTTTTATTTGCCACCTGATGAAATTATGATCTCTCACTGGCAGACATTTTCTGAGTAACTCGATGAAATCAATGCACGAGTAATTTGATATTGCATATTTCTACTGATTTATACATGTCTGTTATGCACTACTGATAAATTTTCAGACTTGAATCTCAGCTGAATCTCGGCTGAGATTCAGCTCCACTGAATATTTGAACTGACACTCGCGGTGATGGTGTCAGTCCAAATATAAATATTCAGCCGAGTTGAATCTAACCGAGATTAGAATCCCCCTAACAGCTCATTCTTAATAGCGATTCCCCTAATTTCTGTGGAAACAAGGGAATTTCTTAATATATTCGGTCTTTCAACTAGGAAGTAGCTGGCTGAAACGATTCACCGAAATATCGATATTGTTCAATATAAATGCTCAATTCAATATTCGATCCATTGTCCCGATTTTGAATCTTGATAATTAATTTTTTCTTCAATGTTATTACTGGTTTCTTCTGTAAATTGTATTGTATTGAAAGTATTGAATCGTGGCATAAGTATTGCAATTTGTATCATATCGTGAAGGGGGCGGATCATTTCAGCCCTACTAGGAGGATAAGAAAACCGAATATAAATAACCCCCTTGTTTCCACAGAAATTACGATTCCCCCTAACAGCAAAGCCTGTACATACACAAACACACATGTATACATAAAAGTCTTTGCTAACAGGTAACATGGGTAAAGCTGTTGAAAATAAGAAAAACATTCATGTGTATTAAGTGTAATCGGGAACAAGTAAAAAGTTTCAGTCAACTTCTACTGAAGATTTTATTAATTCAACTCTGGGTCCTTGAGCTGAGGGTATCCATCAGCTGGTCATATAATAAAACACTAAAACACGGGGGGGGGGGGGGGGGGGGGGGGGGGGGGGGGGAGGGGAGGGGAGAATTCCAAATTGAAATTTATAAAGAACTCTGTGGATCGACTTAATGTCACCAAAAGTACAGGCTTAGATGGGATACCAGCCAGATTTCTCAAAGATGCAGCACCTATCATTAAGATTCCCATTACATTTCTGATAAATCAGTCTATATCGGAAGAAACAGTTACCGAAGAACTCAAAACTGCCAAAGTTAAACCTCTTTTCAAGAAAGGTGATAGATTAAAACCAGAAAACTATAGGCCAGTAAGCATTTTAAACATCATGTCTAAAATTTTAGAAAAAGCAATATACAATCAACTCTCAAGTTTTCTTATTAATAATATTTTATATGACTTTCAATCAGGATTCAGAAGTTCAATTTCTACAGACAGCTGTTTAGTGCATCTCACTGATCATATCAAATCAAAATCGGCTAAAAACCTTTTTACTGGGATTCGATCTTCTTCTTGACCTTCAGAAAGCTTTTAATACAGTTGATCATAAAATATTATGTGAAAAATTGAACGTCATCGGCGTTAAGTCAATTAAATGGTTTAATTAAATCATATTTATCTAGGAGAAAACAAATTGTAAATGTAAACAATGCAAATTCTGGTGTATGTAATGTTACATGCGGGGTGCCTCAAGGCAGTTTATTTAGGCCTCTTTTATTTCTAGTATATGTAAATGATCTTTAATAGTGCAAGTATTGATCCTGATTGTAAGGTTTATTATATGCAGATGACACAGCCATTTTATTCTCTCATTCTAATACAAACATTATAGCCAAGAAATTATCATTAATGTTAGAAAAATGCCATCACTGGTTGGTAGACAACAAACTCTCACTTCATCTGGGAAAAACTGAAAGTATATTGTTTGGACCACAACGCAAGCTTAAATCCATGCATCGATAGTACTTCTTTTTCCATAGATTGTAAGGGTATTAAAATAGATTGTAAATCATGTGTAAAATACTTTGGAGTTATTTTGGATAATGTATTGTGTGGAGAACAAATCGTTGATGGTATTATTAAAAAAAGCAAATCAATGCCTGAAATTCTTATACAGACATAAATCATCTCTATCTCTACTGTCCAGGAAATCTCTGTGTAATGCTTTAATTCAGTGTCATATTGACTATGCATGTACATCATGGTACGAAGGATTGACTGTTAAGCTTAAGAAAAAACTACAGATTATTCAAAACAAAGTTATTAGATTTATTCCCTAAAAGTAGTATCAACGCTGAAATATTTGAAAAGCTGGAGTATTTGAACATTAGCAATAGAGTAAACTGCTTCGACTGAATCACGTCTTTAATATTTTTCATGAAAAATGTCCAGATTATTTGAAAAATAATTTTAGAAGAAATTGTTCATCCAGATCAACTAGATCAAGTAAGCTTAATTTCTTTTTACCAAGGGTTGAGATAATGGAATCATACACTTTTTATTAAAATTTATTTTAATGGCATCAAAGACTGGAATTCTCTCCCTGATCAAATAAAATGTATAAACAATAGATTTTCATTCAAATCTGCAGTTAAAAAACATTTACTCAATGAAATGAAGAAAATGGCAGATAGTGACTTCTTGTATTATTGATCCACATTGTCTTGTTCATACATAGTTATTACAGTTGTTATTTATTCCAACAATTTTCAATACTAAGCGCTGTTGAAATGCAAGATATTTAAAGTATTCTTATGTGTTTCAACTCAATGTCTTTCAATATCTTTTTGTTTGCATTGTTTTATTATGCTAATAATGATAATATATTGTGTATGTCATATTATAACATCAAAAGGATCCCACTGGAAATATGTCATATGGCTTTCATGGGTTAATTATCCTTGGCATAGGCATATTACTCACTGTGCTCTTTTAAAAAGTCAAATAACTGTTAAAATTTACCTTTTTATCTTATGTATTTAACATCAACTTTTGTTTTAACTATGTGTTCCTCTGTGATATTGTCTTGTATTTATATTGTATATGTGCCTATTCCTAAATATATAAACTAAAATTCAATGAATTTATTCATAGCAACAAAAATTAAAAAACAAATATATCTTGATACGAACCGCTTTTGGATACAGCCACAATGGAAATATCACTTGGGAATCAAATAAAATTGTTATTGGAATATGAGATACGAAATAGAGGAGAAATATCAAGTCCAAAATGCGAAGCTCCATACCGGCAGTGGTTACTACTTTCACTTTATATACGGCGCACGTGACATGAACCAGGAAGCTTGTGTAACGCGTCCTCTGGTGAGAGGATATAATTTCTCGGATATGTGCATATGAGATTTTTTTTTTTTTAAATATAAAAGTCTGATTAGGCTAGCTGAGAAAGTGATGGCAACCTTTTCCCCCTCAAAATCTAGCAATGTTATAGGAATATATATCAGTGACTAATAAAAACATTTATTTTGTACACGAATAAGAGAAACCTAATAAAATGTTACCGGGTTCCAAGTAACCATAAA
Source organism: Ostrea edulis (assembly GCF_947568905.1). Lineage (NCBI taxonomy): Eukaryota > Metazoa > Mollusca > Bivalvia > Ostreida > Ostreidae > Ostrea > Ostrea edulis. Next base: position 37,756,852 of record NC_079164.1, read on the forward strand.
GACAAACACAATCGCTGTTTTCAATATTGTATTGATGGCACTGTAAATTATAGTCTGAAACAAACATATATTCACATTCAATACACAATACAATAAGACATAGCAACATGGAACAAAGACAGATAATTTCACCAATATTCATATCACAGAAATTATCTTAGTGCCGGTTGTAGAAATGGTCAAACTAAATTACTTTTACTATATGCAGGCTATCATGATTTGATTAGAATAAAATATAAATTGCCAATCTTTACTATTAATTCAACAGAAAATGAATATATCATAAATACATACAGATCATGAGATGATACGATACATGCGGACTATACACACAAGTCATGTATATTCAGGCGCGGATCCAGAATTTTTTTCCGGGGGGGGGTCGAACTTTATATAATAACAGTCAACTCATTTTTCTTATAAATCGTTATATTGTAAATTTTTTTATCTTTGCAAATTCCAGGGGGTCCGGACCCCCCCCCCCCCCCTTCTAGATCCGCGCATGATTTTACTCCTAATCATATATCCTTACCCAATATGTGGTACCAGAGCAGTACGACCAATCAACACATCAGGTAACTCTATATACAAGAAATAATATTCCTAATTACATTTAAACTATACTATGCAAAAGAATTGATAATCACATATCATTCATACTTTGACATCAATGTGATTAAAATAAACTGACCTGCACTGGCCAGCACAGTGATTTAAGTCCCATAAAAAGAAATATCACAGTATATAGGAAATGCAACCATTCAGCTTAACTGACAAAAGTGTTATATTCAAAGATAATTGAATAGACTAGAAAAAACTCTAAGAAAATCACCTGACCTAAACTTTTAACCAACCAAAACCTCCCAAATCAATCACCCATACTAGTCACTAAGGACAATCTATGGAAATCCATACTAGACATAATAATTTATCAAGGGTTTATTAAAATAACCTTATGGAAAACAATTAATGTAATACTTTATAATTTAGTGACATGTATAAACTTATTTAAATTGGGATTTAAAAAATTATTTACACACACACACTCACTACCACATACTCCCCCTCCTTGAAAAATGACTTCCATGTCATTCCCATCATCTACTGCAGGAACAGGAATATGGGATCCAAGAGTTATGGAGCGCCAAATTAACATAAACTCAAATAATTGAAGATATCTTCAATTATTTGAAGATATCATCAATTCAATTATTGCTCTCTTTAATTGAATTAATGTGCGCATTAAATTAATTATTGCTCTCATCAAATGAATTAATGCGCGCTTCAATTAAATTATTGCTCTCATCAATTGAATTAATGCGCGCATCAATTGAATTAATGAGAGCAATAATTGATTTAATGCACGCATTAATTCAATTATTGCTCTCTTCAATTCAATTGATGAGAGCATCAATTGAATTAATGAGAGAAATAATAGATTTGATGCGCGCATTAATTCAATTATTGCTCTCTTCAATTCAATTAATGAGAACATCAATTTCGTAGAAATATTGCTCGCAATAATTAATTTAGAGCTCGGTATAAATAATTTGATCATCTATTTAATTCAATTGAAGATATCTTTAATTATTTACAATGCTTTTGTATAAGGAATTAATGCGCGCATCAATTCTTTTAACGAGAGCAACAATTCAATTAAAGAGATCATTAATTCAATTTTGGATATGTTGAATTGAAGATATCTTTAATTATAAAGTTGCTCTCTCTAAAAGAATTATTGCTCTCTTCAAATGAATTAAAGATATCATTAATTCAATTGATTTAATGTGCGCATTATATCAATTATTGCTCTCTTCAATTGAATTGTAGCGCGCATCAATTCAATTGTTGATATCATTAATTCATTTGAAGAGATCATTAATTTAATTAAAGCGCGCATCAATTCAGCTGAAGAATTAATGATATCATCAATTCAATTAATGCGCGCAATAATTCAGAATTGAAGATATCATTAATTATTTGAAGAGATCTTTAATTAATTTGTTGCGTGCATCAAATGAATTGATGATATCTTCAATTATTTGAGTTTATGTTAATTTGGCGCTCCATAAAGAGTCACATCTCAGGACCAAAAAAAAGTTAATGTCAATGTCGAGTTGATATCTTCAAGTTGAACTAAAATTTCAATAATGGATAAACCGTTCAAATTCTGGTTTACATTATGAAGTCAATATAAAATTCAAAATGGCATCCGTTTACCTGATCAGGATATAGGGCTCACGGCGGGTGTGACCGGTCAACAGGGGATGCTTACTCCTCCTAGGCACCTGATCCCACCTCTGGTGTGTCCAGGGGTCCATGTTTGCCCAACTATCTATTTTGCATTGCTTATAGGAGTTATGAGATTGATCGCTGTTCGTTATCTTCACCTTACATTTTCTCTCCATTTTGGATTAAACCACTTTCCATTAGCTTAACAGCATAATCTGCTCTTTCTTTCCAGTTCTTTGTAGTTGCTGATTTAACCACGAATTCTCCAGTGGTCATCCACTTTGGCGGTTCTCTCCTTCTGGTAGAACGCCTAGGAATTTCCTCCACTTCATCTTCGGATGTTTCATCTCCTCCAGTGGCTGCATCATCTTCATTAACCTTCTCGCTTTCTACACCGGTGTTAAGCATATCATCTACTATTTCAGTTGGTGGGAAGCGCTTCCAGCATCGGACAAAGTAGTTATAGGCGGAAGATCATTAGGGTCCTGACTGGCTGAAGTCAGTTCATGTTTCTGTAACAACACTTCATCCTCATCTGATGAGCTACTGAATTCTGGAATTCTGGTTTCAGCTATCTTTGATTTTCTAGGTCTAGGCTTAGGTCTTGGTTTGTCTGGTGCCGAATGTTCATTATGGATGTATCCAATAGGAAATAATAAGTTCCTGTGCAATGTTCTTTCTTTCCCCCAGACCGTTCTCTTTCTGGACTGTGTAAACAGGAATATTTCTATTTGGTTGATTTGTAACAATGTAGGTGTCATCTTCCCATTTGTTAGAAAGTTTGTGTTTTCCATCGAATCTGACCAATTTGACCAATACTTTGTCACCTTTCTGTATCACTGCACCTCTTGTCTTCAAATCATATCTAATTTTCTGTTTTTCGTGTGCCTTCTTAATTTGTTCTGCAGCTTTCTTGTAAGATTCAACCAATCTGCTCCTAAGATCCTGAATGTACTTTGTGTGTGGTTTATGACTGTACTTCCTTCCTAGACCAAATGCAATGTCAACTGGTAAATTTGGATTTCTGCAAAACATTAGAAAATATGGAGACTGACCTGTTGACTAGTGTCTATTACAATTGTATGCATGGACCATAGTAGCAACATAAGATTTCCAGTTTGGCTCCACTTTTTTGGCACGCTGTTTTTGGCTATATTTAGCTCTAAAACTTCATAGTTATTTCGGATTTCAAACATTTCGGTTGAGCATCACTGAAGAGACATTATTTGTCGAAATGCGCATCTGATGCATCAAAATTGGTACCGTATAAGTTTTACATTGAAACAGTTGAACCAGTATCAAGTAAGGTACGAGTGAGTACTGTTTAAATTGATAATAGTTTCTGTTGGTTTGCCACATAATCCTGGAGGTATATGTTTTGCTAATTTGGATATAATAGGTTCTTGATACATTTTGTCTACGATCGACCCCTTTTCGCAGACTTTGTCCAGTTTAAATGTTTTCCGTTAGCATGTGTTTTGGCTCGACATCCTCTCACAATGTGCCCTTCTCGACCACAACGGTTGCAAATAATCTCAGTATGTCTATTTTGTGCTTCCTCGTTCCTGCCCTGAGTGTCACTGTTGGAATCATTCCAATAATCTCTTAGTTTTGGCGATCGACTTCGACGACGTGAACCTCTTGAATCATTCTTGTATCTTGATCTTCCTCTCTGTGCTGATTCTAGATTCTCAAGCCTGTGGGTTATCTGCTTCAACATTCCTTTAATTTCATCATCACCTTCTGACTTTTCTTCAGCCACAGCTTTCTTTGAAATATGTTAGGAGCTTTTCTTATCATATTCTTGGAGATTTTCCTTCTCAATTGTTCTCAAAGCAACTCGGAGCTGGTCAAATGATGTGTACCGCTCCTTCTCATAGTGTGTGATATCCTTTAATTCAGACCTCAAACCTTTCCATAGCATGTCATGTAACATTTTGTCTGAATTGCTCTCTGGGATCTCACCATTCATTGTTGCTTTACTTAGAATATCTTCAAGTCGACAACTTCATTCTGTTACATTCTCATTCTGTTTCTGTCGTGCTCCATAAAATTCACTCAGAATAGTTTCCTTTTCATCTACATCTCCATATACACAGGAAAGTTTTCCTAAAATTTCTTCAAGTTTTGCATGAGGTCCTAGACGCATAACTATTCTTCCTGCCTCTCCTTTCAGTGATCTCCGAATTGCTTGAGCAATGGCATCTTTTGAATGAGTTTATTCAGTCACAAGACAATGCACTTCATATCTCCAAAGGTCAAATGTAGTGTCATTTTTTCCTGCATCTGTTCCTGTGAAATCTGCATTGAATAACCGCTCTTAGTGTAAAGAAATATATATGTAAGAAATAATATATAAGAATCCGGAGGAACTATTGTCTTGCAAGAAAATAATGATTTAATCACCATTTACATATATATTCATGTGCCTGCTTTGAGGTTACAAAATGTTTGAAATAATCAAATACTGGTACGACTGAAATATAAAACATAGAACAATTTTCATAGAATTCAATTTTTGTGACAAAATAACAGTTAATGCTCCTTTAAGTCTCGTATGTTAATTTATAATTTCATGTATACGCTCTCTTTCATACCTTTTAATAATGTTAGAATTAAGATAGAGACTTGTAAGCCTTGCAAAATTACCGACCTCGCTGTAAAACCTTAGCACAGCTGTGCCACGGTTAGTATGGACAGTTCTAAATGTTAATACAATTTAATTAAAAGAACATTTCACATAATTCATTACAACACGGAGAAACAACTTACTTCAGCAATATCTGGAGGATAAAAAAAATCAAAAGCACGGAAGGAAATCAATTTAATTACCTTATTAGATTTCCTTTAGGAGAATCCATCTCTGACCCCCTCATTCTCTTAAATTCATTTTTCACATGATTGACTACAGATACGCAAAGAGCTTGTTCTGCATATGATCAGTTTTTAAATTGAGACAGGCTACTGACAAACAAGTTAATATTTAAGGGGTTTCAATAGTCTCGTTCAAATTCAGCATTTCGCAAATTCTATGGTCGTTATAATGATCTAGTTTGCCCATATATAACCTATCACTGGGTCAAATGCTGTTTGACGTGTTTTATGCCGATTGTTAGACCGTTTTTGGCACACTGATCAGGACATATAAAGATTTATCTGTTACATTAAGTTTGACCAGACATGTTTGTAAAACTCCCTTTCCCCAGACTGGAATCCATATTCAGAAAACGATTCATGTGCTTTGTCTCTTCTTTTATTTTTAACATTGTCGTTTCATGATGTTGATTTCAAAGAATTCCCAATACATTCCCCCAATACATTTGTATACAGACACACCTTTAATTAGATATCCATATAGGTCACATTAATTAGTACTGAAAACTCGCAGCTGAACAATTCTTTCCCTATTACGAGGTCACACGAGTAGAATAGACAAACACCTAATATGTTATATACTTCCTTCCTTGTCACTCCGCGAGATTGGTTGTTAAGTCAAGACTACAAGAGTTACACAGCCAACCCTATAGCTACGACCAGGGATTTCCATCATTTAGAATTGAAGTGATGAATTTCACAATATTGCTAGAAGCATCCTTGCTTGTTATGACTACAAAAAATTGTCTGCCAAATGTTCCGGAGTTTAGAAGATTTTAAATGTTTGGTCAGTCTCCACCCCAGGCCGGAGGATGGGAATAAGCAAACGATATTAGCATAATCTGAATGTGTCAGCACGGTATTATTCTACTATCAATCACATGTACCAGTTTTAATTTTAAAAGACTAATAGAATCCTTCATTGGTACGAGTGTGGGATAGGAAAATTCCACCGAGGGGACAAGATTCGCAGTCTAGGACGAGGCTTTGCCGAGTCCTAGACAGCGAATCTTGTTCCAGAGGTGGAATTCCCCTATCCCACACGAGTAAATAATGAAGGATTATTTTTCTCACATTTTACATACAGTTTAGTGCATAAATTTAGGAGCTTTGAGAAAATTCTAAATTATCAAAATCCCCATTTGAAATTCGATGCAAAAACTAATTAGATAAGCAGAAAGAGCATACCAAGGTTGTCCAACAGAAAGCTATATACATTAAAATTTAAAGATAACAATACGAAATATTTTTGCTTCACCGTGTAACGTAAATCTTCACCGTGTAACGTAAATCATAGAAAATATATGACGTCACAATCAAATGACGTCGCAGCAGTGTGAGACAGAAAAATCTCACATGGCTGTCTCACATGGGTAAAGTCTATCTCACACTGGAGAAAAATGTGAGAAAAATAATCCTTCATTATTTACTCTGGAATAAGATTCGCTGAAGGATTATTTTTCTCACATTTTACCTACAGTTTAGTGCATAAATTTAGGAGCTTTGAGAAAATTTTAAATTATCAAAATCCTCATTTGAACTTCAATGCAAAAACTAATTAGAGAGGCAGAAAGAACATACCCGAAAATGGTTTACACTGCAAGTCTGAACGAAAAAACCCAAGGTTGTCCACCAGAAATTATACTACATTAAAATTTAAAGAAAACACTGCAGAATATTTTACTTCGCCGTGTAACGTAAAGATATTTCATAGAAATTCTGTTCTCACATTATCACCAGTGTGAGATCGACTTTACTTAAATACATGTATTCTTATCTAGATTTAGTTTTATCTAAACTCTAAGGTGATTGTATGACCTCAATTAATCAACACATGGGTTAATTATAATATTCAAAACAGTGATAATTGTTTTGCGGTGTTTTATCACTTGAGGACTTATGCAACGTTTCTCAATAATATATATCAATTTTCATGAATGTGCACTCTGTCTCGTTTCTACCACAAAAAAAAAAAATAAAAAAATCTTGGAGTACGTCGTATTACCATGTCTGTTTTAGAGATAGCATACTGGTACTCAGTATTTTGATAGTTTCTAATTGTTGCAATCAAAGGTTATGTATTACAGCAGGTTGTATATATAAGGACAGTACAAATACATTTTAGCAAACAATGGATCAAATCCAGGACCCCTGCATTACAAGATAGGTTGTCTAATCGCTAAGCTACCCAGGCCGGTAAAATTTTAATTTATTTCCCGAAATCATACAATAGCCCTTTATATCAAGAAGATGGGAAAAAATCCAGAGAAAATTATCAATTCTATGAATAAATTCAATTAATTAAACAGAATTGAAATATTGTAGAAATACCAATACTGATACACCTTAGACTATACATGTTATGCATGGGAATTTACTCTATATTTTTTCTTTTTTGTTCAGCTTGATTTTGTTTTCATTTTACACATGCCACTAACAAAACAAAAGTATTTATTAAGGACATACAAGCAACATTTCTGACATTGATTTTTTTCCCATCTTCTTGATATAAAAAGCTATCGTATGATTTCGGAAATAAATTCAAATTTTACCGGCCTGGGTAGCTGCTTAGCGGTTAGATAACCTATCTTGTAATGCAGGTGTCCTGGATTTGATCCATTCTTTGCTAAGATATATTTGTACTGTCCTTATATATACAACCTGATGTAATACATAACTTTTGATTGCAACAATATTAGAAACTATCAAAATACTGAGTACCAGTATGCTATCTCTAAAACAGACATGGTAATGCGACGTACCCCGAGATTTTTATTTGTAGAAACGAGACAGAGTGCACATTCATGAAAATTGATATTATTGAGAAACGTCGCATAAGTCCTCAAGCGATAAAATACCGCAAAACAATTCTCACTGTTTTGAATATTATAATTAACCCATGTGTTGATTAATTGAGGTCATATAATCACCTTAGAGTTTAGATAAAACTAAATCTAGATAAGAATACATGTATTTAAGTAAGTTATTACCTACCGTAAGAAAAGGGTTTGAATAAGATTTCATTCAAACATATAATATAAGGAATACATATTACAGCTACATGTAGTAGTAGATGTAGATGACATGGGGAGAACAAGTAATACATTTGAGATGGGATATAAGATTTTGATATGCTTGCATATATTCATCTTGGTATTTCTCTTAAAATTAATATTATTTATTGATTTTGTAGGAAGTGTCATATTGTCATTTTGGTGGGGGCCAAGTCAGAAGCATCAGTGTATGTTCGATGCTTATGTTGCCTCAAAGGATATGATAGGGTGTCGTTCATTTAACCGGAAAGAATTTCTATCAGGACAGCAGATCACATTATATTTTAGTTGCCTCTATGCCATTGAGAAGACGATTAAAGCCATGATGACTGTATATGCGCAAAATTAGAAAATGAAAAAGATTGTGTGTGCTCATCTTGTCTATTTTGTAATATATGATTCTAAAATAAAGGTACACCATATATAATAGGATACGATTATGAAATATTCATCATCGGAACCCACTGCTCAAAGGCCGTAATTAAGCGCCGAGCATACGCCTAAATTTTGCAAACCTCACTGACAATGGTGACGTCTCCATATGAGTGAAAAATTCTTCGGCGGTACGTTATATGATAATCAATGAATCAACCCGTGGGTTCCAACGATGTCAGATATTAAAGATATTGATTTTCCCAGCATACTAAATTACTTCAATATGAACATCATTGGTATGTTACAGTTACAAGCAAGGTCTTCTTATGATGTTGAAATATAATTCACATACCTATGTTTAAAAAGATACGTTAAACGAATGACCATGATGAACGTCCAGACTCTAGAAAACAGAGGCCCTCAATTGTTTTTAATCAAATGCCAAGGTCACGAGTCAAGGTCAAAATACTTCCTCATAAGTAACTGTAAATTGTCATGTCATGTATTAAAAAAATGTTAGTTTAATAGATTTCATACATGGTACTGGCAAAACATTTCTTGCACATACATAGTAAGCAGAGCTAATATTGAACTGCAGGGAGAGAGAGAGAGAGAGGGGGGGGGGGTAATTCCTCATGAATCAATGATAAATTACAATCTTTATGTATCTTATTTAGTTTATTTAACTTGAACAATTTTTAAGATCAATGATTCAATTTCAATGTCACACTTAATTCGATTGGCAAGGTGAAAAAATGTTAGTACATGATAGTTTGAAATACTGAAATATTCAAATATGCATTTTCTAAATATGGTAGTTATTTTGATGAATTCTTAATATACATTTGCAATTTGTGATACATATACAATACACAAATAGAAATCATGCACATTTGAAGAAAAAAAAAGTAAAAAAACAAAAACTATGCATTGATTTAATTATCTGTTACAAATTAAGAGTGTTTATGATTGAAGAACATGCATGATGTATAACAAAATGAGATTTACTTGAAAAGAATGTGAACATCAAGTTTGCTGTTTTATGATATTTTGTTACCATAGCAACAATGTAATATGAATTATCTATCAGTATTAATATTTTATCAACTGTAACATTGACTTCAGTTGAATCTGTCTATAAAAGCATTTTTTTTTTGGTCTAAAATTTATTTATTTTGCATGGATTTCGAATTTGAAAAAAAAATAGCAATTTTCGTTTCCATGGCAACCAACATGAATTCTCATATTACACTTGTTAAAATTTAAAATCTAACATCAGTAGCAATCGGTTATTAAAGACCCAACTTTAAGTTAACGCCCCCAAATTTTACCTGTGTCGCGATCAATGATAAGCCGCTGGTCAATCAAACTTTTAACAATAGAGCTTAGGTTGATTGACGTTTGCAGAGACCGTGGTCTACAGCTACCCGAGAAAGATGTTTTGATAACAATCATGGCTAATGATGACCGGCAGTCTTCAGATCTCGAGGAAAGCCCCAGTATACCTGAGTTTTGATAGCATTGACTCGCACCTAGAATATTTTAATTCATAACGTCCCCAATACAATGCAATTTATCATCGTATTTTCTCTCTCCATCTTTATACATGTATTATAGATTAAACAATCAGAAATCAAACAATGATAAAAAGAAAAAGAAAAAAAAAACCCAACCAAACAAACATATAAGTTATTGGAATATTTTCTATTAATGATTTATTGTGGCTTTATATTTATAAAAACATGAACAATTCTTTATTGGCGCAGCACATCAACATGTACATGTATAATGGTTATATTGCCCATGCGTAAAACTGTTAAAAATGCTTCTGTTTGAGATACCACATGGATTATAAATTACACAATCAGAAATCAAACAATAGTAAAAAAAAAAAAAAAAAAAAAAAAAAAAAAAAAAAAGCATAAATAAGTTGTTGAGATATTTCTATTCTTAATTTATCACGGCTTTATATTGAGAGAGAGAGAGAGAGAGAGAGAGAGAGAGAGAGAGAGAGAGAGAGAGTTACTGAGGTATTTCTATCTATAATTTATCACGGCTTTATATTTATATATATATAGAGAGAGTTATTGAGATATTTCTATTTATAATTTATCACGGTTTTATATTTATAAAGATAAAGAGAGAGAGAGTTATTGAGCTATTTATAATTTATCACGGTTTTATATTTACAAAGAGAGAGAGAGAGAGAGAGAGAGAGAGAGAGAGAGAGAGAGAAATGTGTAAAACTGTAGCAATAATATAGATGAAATAATATGGCATGGCAATAGTGTTGCATACGTATGACAATAATTACTTTTAGTCAATGATTGAGAGTAAGGGAGAGAGAGAAAGGGGGGGGGTTGTTAGACTAGCTATGTGTCAGCTTCTGTTTGGGATACCATCGTTACACAAACACTACGTCCACAGAAACCCTAAAGAGAGAGTGAGGAGGGGGTGTAGACTTCGTGTCAGCTTCTGTTTGGGATGCCATCGTTACACAAACACTACGTCCACAGAAACCCTAAAGAGAGAGAGAGAGGAGGGGGGGGGGTAGACTTCGTGTCAGCTTCTGTTTGGGATACCACCATTACGCAAACACTACAGCTACAGAAACCCTACAGACATATTGAGGGGTATCTTGATCATTCTTCATTTGGTTGTACATGTACACAGATCTACTTGGATTTATTCATTCTCTCGAAACATGGATATTTTACCTACTACACCCACGACACCGCGAACTCTCAGGACGTGCCCGGAAACGCCGGGTAATATTATATTTAGGAAATTATTTATATACGATATATAACAATTTAATTAGAAGTTTTAAAAAGCAAAGGTTTAGAAATGGGCTAAACCTGTCATTTGCAATACATAAATATGACCAAGTTTGAAGGTTTACGGGAAATAGAAATGCAGTATGCATGTAGGTGGAAATTTTAATTATTTTTTTGTTGTTGCACAAATCAAGACACTAAGCATAATTTGTAATAACCTGAGAAATTTCCTGTGTATATCATAAAAATATACACAACAACCGATCTCTTGGCCAGGTAAATTCCAGGTAAATAACATTGACCATGGATAAGCTCCGCCCACATTCAGTGATCCGTGGAGCAACCGTACGGTGTTTTTTTTTTGGGTCTTTGAGATTATATACTTTGAATACATAGAAAATTGTATTTTGAATTACATTGAAAAATGCATCTCTACTGTCATATCATGACGAAATGCATCATTTTGTTTCCATGGAAACACAGCTTAGATGGTAGATTCCCAAACATGTCTCATTGTTATATGATAGTACTATATCTAATGTATGTTGTACAAGCATTTATAGATTTCAAGCTGAATGCGGGAATTTTTATCCATCATTCAAATTTGCCTCTAAATTAGCTTTTTCAGAATGTATCAAACAACCCTCTTTTCCAGACAGAATGAAAATATAACAGAATTATTCAAACCTTTAACTAAATATCAAACTAAATAATAAAAATGCTATATGGTATCATTTGATAATGATTAAATAAGAACTCAAACAGGTTAATCCAGTGTAGTTGAATGAAAAATGTAATTTTTCATGCGAAAATTGACTCTTTTGTGACCTGAATGGCATGCACGTGTTACCATGGCAACAGAGTTGCATAGCAACCAAATTATGATGGTTTTACATTACTTATGCCAGATTAAGTCGATGTGCCAAATTTGAAAAAAATCGGTGACAGTGCGTGCCGGACCCCTTATATAAATGTTTAAGTGGTTACAGAGAATGGCTCTTAAGACATAAAAACCATTGAATTTAAACACAATTTTACAGATTTGTTCAATTATAAAAATCACTTAGGATTGTCCATATGGGATCTGTTTTATAATTTAATATGAAAATCAGAATTTTAAGACTATTCATAATGTTTTATATTCAACTTATGTGCCAAAACTACCAAATTCTAGAAAATGGCCAAACTTGATAAAATTGTACCTGTTTCCATAGCAACCATGATCACTATCTAATTTTTAAATATATTTTCTTGAATATGTTATATAGATGTTTCATTCAGGTGAGTTTCGTGAAAATCGGTGACTATGCGTGCCGAATTTTTTTAAGTGGTTACAGAGAATGGCTCTTAAGGATGAACCAATGTAAACCAGGTTTGTTATATAACATGAAAAAGTGAAGATAACGAACAGTGATTAATCCCACAATTACTGTAAAGAATACAAAATGAAGAATAGTGCAAACACGGACCATCAGAGTTGGGATGAGGTGCTTAGGAGGATCAAGCATCCTTTGTTCACCGGTCACACCACCACAAGCCCCATATCTTTAACAAGTAAACGGAATAATCCGTAGTCAAAATTAGTATGCAGAGAAGGCCTAACAATTAGTATTGAAACTTGTCAGACAGCATTCAACCTACTGATAGGCTGTACAGCACTTGTAAATTAGATTGTTATAACGACCATAAAATTTGGGATTTGTTGACTTCAATCATCTTTGAACAATTGATCATACGCAGAACATGTTCGTGCTTATCGAATAAGTTGAGAGACAAAAACCCATATGGAGGTACCCGTGGGGATTTGGGTTAGAATATGTCCATAATACCGTTTGCTTGTCGTAAGAGGCGACTAAATGAGATCACAAAATCAAGACTCCATGTCACAGCAGGTGTGGCACGAGAAAGATCCCTCCTTGCTGAAAGAAGCGCCGAGCATAGGCCATAATTTTGCAGCCCTTTACTGGCAATGGCGACGTCTCTATCCGGGTGAAAAATTCTCGAACGAAACGTTAAATAATATACATACAACCAGCCAATCCATGTGCTGGTTATAATTATATATTGCTACCTAAATATGGGGAGTTGACGATGGAGAAGAAGTCATCCCGTTTGTCATAAAGTTACATTGTTAGTTTGCCGTTAACATCTATGTTCAATAAAATATCCAAGTATGAAGTGATTTAGAAGACTGTGTAGTGTCTTTTATCTAGAATCTACTAGAATATATCGATTCGACATACGGCACCTGATCACACCTCTGGTGTGTCCAGGGTCCGTGTTTGCCCAACTATCTATTTTGTAATGCTTATGGGATTTATGAGATTGATCACTGTTCGTTATCTTCAGCTTTCATGAATGAAAATGATTATTATTAATATATAAACATATATGGGTCAAGCGGAATACAAATTGTGTATCCATGGTGTCTGCCTCCCTGGGGCCTGAGGGGTGTGGCCAAACATCAAACTTGAATGTAATTTTCAAACATCTTGTTTACTCCTTGACATCAAACAGTCGAACTATTGGCATGATTGCAGTAAATGATGGACCCTTTAACAAAACGGTGACATTCATGACCCCTCGGGTCAGGATTCAGGCCCTATGGTGTGGTAGACTTGGTCATATATTGGAAATGCATTGTATCTTGGAACAATTTTCTGTACTTCTGTAGATCAATGAAGCAAACTGTTTGCATAATTATAATGGACATTGAGACCTCAAAAGGTTCCAAAATTCTAAAATCCTGTACCACATTAGGGCATGATTGGTTATATACATTATGCATTGACAATGTAATAGAAAATCGTTGTTACTGCAAGACACCAAGCAGAAAAAAAATGTTTCTATGATTATATTGAACAATGTGAAATTTATAACCCCTGAATGGCGTGTAAAACGTTGCTATATTCGATAATCTTGTGATTTATGTTCAATATCTTGTGATGCATATTCTATAATCTTGTGATGTATATTCAATATCTTGTGATGTATGTTCAATATCTTGTGATGTATATTCAATATCTTGTGATGTATATTTGATAATCTTGTGATGTATGTTCAATATCTTGTGATGTATGTTCAATATCTTGTGATGTATATTCTATATCTTGTGATGTGTGTTCAATATCTTGTGATGTATATTCGATAATCGTGTGATGTATGTTCAATATCTTGTGATGTATATTCAATATCTTGTGATGTATATTCGATAATCTTGTGATGTATATTCAATATCTTGTGATGTATGTTCGATAATCTTGTGATGTATGTTCAATTTCTTGTGATGTATATTCTATATCTTGTGATGTATGTTCAATATCTTGTGATGTATATTCGACAATCGTGTGATGTATGTTCAATATCTTGTGATGTATGTTCTTTATCTTGTGATGTATGTTCGATAATCTTGTGATGTTTGTGCAATAAATGCATTGTGGGTAATATGACAAAAGAGCGTTCTATTACAGTAAGGACAATTTTCATTGGTTGGAAATAACGAAAGTATCCGGTGATGCAAGAGTAACGTCTTCGATGAAATTGACACTGAAGGAAGCAGGTAACCCTTGGCCAAAATTGTAAATTTCATAATCCTAGAGTAGGTCTTTTAAACTTGGTACCAGGGTGGGACCAAAATTTTAAATGTCTTTATCATTTGAAGGACTTCTTTAATTATTCTGATACTATATAAAATAAAGCAGAGACATATGGCACTTTACATGAATTTCCTCACTCCACCCAAGTGTAAAAGGGGTACCTGGCTATAGACAGTGAAAGATATTGTTAGAATGTTAGTGCTCTAGCGCTTGTAATGGCAGCTTGCACCGTATGCTTCCTAGGAGGCTGAGAAAGTTCTAGATTGATATAAGGTCTGCCGGGGTAATAATGTACATTGATTATTGTAAAGCGCTTTGAGCAGCATACGCTGGAAAAGGCGCTATATAAAACCAATCATTATTATTAAATGAAACTTTGACAAAAGCTAAATTCATGCATATATAGAAAAACAGAAAGAAATGAACCAGAATTTTGAAATCAACCACCAGAGTTCTGACTCTAGGAACACAGGCACCTGAAGTATGGATACTACACCCCTCCCCCCCTTTTTTTTAAAAAAAAAATAATTTCTTTTTTTGCGGTGATGATTTCTCTGGAATGTGTATACATGTACCGGTAGAAGGCCAATCTCTATAGCTTACAAAAAGCGTGAAAAGATTACATAAATCGAAAGAGGGATGAGATAGGCAGGGAATCGACACATTTCGGAGAAATTGTCGCCGCAAAAATATCAAAAGGGGGGAATAAGCAGTATCCATACTTCAGGTGCCTGGCATATGTCTAGGACAGGTCCTAAGAAGTCATTCAATGTGTTATATTTAACATACTAGTGTATCTTTTCTTGTATCACCGGATACTTTCGTTATTTCCAACCAATGAAAATCGTCCTTACTTTAATAGTACGCTGTTGCATCATATTACCCATAATGCAATTATTGCACATACATCACAAAATTATCGAACATACATCACAAGACATAGAATATACATCACAAAATATTGAACATACATCACAAGATTATTGAACATACATCACAAGATATTGAACATACATCACAAGATTATCGAATATACATCACAAGGTATAGAATACATGTATACATCACAAGATATAGAATATACATCACAAGATATTGAACATACACCACAAGATATTGAACAACATACATCACGAGATATTGAACATACATCACAAGATTATCGAATATACATCACAAGGTATAGAATACATGTGTTCATCACAAGATATAGAATATACATCACAAGATATTGAACATACACCACAAGATATTGAACATATATCACACGATTGGCGAACATACATCACGAGATATTGAACATACATCACAAGATATTGAATATACATCATAACATTTCGAATATAGCAATGTTTTACACGCCATACCCCTGGGTTCAAAGTTTAAGTCCCAGGGTGTAGCTTAGTTGATCATATGTTGAAAATCCAATATACATTGTACGTATTTTGGTTAACCTTGTTTACTCCTGGAATGCAAGCAGGCAAACTGTTTGCATGATTATTATAAGTAATGTTGAATCTATGACGTTTGAGTTCAGGTCTCAGGGCGGGGCTTTAATGATCATATGTTGAAAAAGGAGTATGTTTTAGAAAAAAAATATTTACTCTTGAACCTATTGAACACTATTGGTGCAAACCTATCTGTATTTCTTCAAAACGATAATATTAAAAAAAAAATGTTTTCTTTCAAAAAAGAATTCATTGGCGAGTTGGATTCAACAAATGATCTTTTAGAACTGAAATAGAAATTCGCATATCGCTGTAATGTGATAAAGCTTGTTTACCGATAAAAGAATTGTAAGTTATCAATTGTGTGTGATACTATCATCTAGGACGAAATATAAAAATGAAAAAGTATAACAAGTACACATGCCTGTACATGGGCCTCTTGTTATTTTTCAGGAACGTATGTGATATTAAAGGCCTAATGGCCTTTGATTTTATCAAAAATATTTCAAAGTGTATAAGGTCGAAAAATACGAACCAGAAATTTATGCAATTAAAACCGAATCAGCATATATTTCTGACAAGATACGTTCAAGCGCATACTAAAGTGTTGCCAACTAAGAAAGGAACCCCTTACATCTTCTACATATTAAGATGCAATATTGGGTATATGTTAATGTCACTGTTGGACACGGTAAACGTCAAGTGCTAAGCACATTTTACATACATACTTAAAGCAAAACCTGTGCAGGAAATCTGCAATATGCTGGAGACCAACATAATTTCCATCCATTAAAATAATAAGCATGTTCTGTTGGATATTCTCGTGATTAAAAAAAACGCTTCCTCTCTAAAAGTACATGCGGCATGCTTTGCGGAAGCAAAGGCAAATACTAGCAAATGACAAATTTGTTCAAATTTAAAGGAAACTCGTTCATATATATTTCCAATCTATTCCGTGAAAGATCTCATAAAATTACAAAACACATCCTAATGATAAAAAGGTACGTGAAGTTTTCCTTTTTCATATTATTGTGTAACAAAATTTTGAAAGGCTTAGTTTAAAAGTTTTGGTCATACAGTAATGCTATATGTTGTGCTATGTTATTCTTTAATCTAAAAACTAACTGAAGATATATCTATAACGTTAAGTTTTTAAAACTGGAAATACAAACTCATACTTCTAAAACATTAGTGTAGATGCTGGACAGTAGGACACTTCTGTTAACGATGCATTCTAAGAATGCGGATGCGTCTATTTGAAAAAGTGGTTGGTTTTATATAAATTTACGAAACATCTGCACCTAGCAGACTGTCATTGAATAAAATCAAGCAAATGTGGCTATACATGCCCATATGTTACGAACGCATTGTTAAACGAAGTTCCGCTCGTACATGTTTATTGTTTTCATATGAACAGAGACCTATGACTTGCTATGTCAGTGTGTGATGGGAGAAAACTTGACGAGCTGCTGATCATTCTGTGTTCGTTCTTAGGTGTCTGTGTTATTCTCCTGCTGAGTGTTCTACTAAACCTACTATGCAATCACAGGTAATTATTTCCCGTTTCACATGATAGACTTTGGCATATATTTCAGATTTAAAGAAATTATGTTTTATTACACTATATACAAAGTCACTAGCAGAGAAAGATTCCATCATTACTTTGAAAAATATGTAGACTTTCCAATACATATCTGGTAGATGTAATACTATATGTTCGGTAACATATTTACGTATTACTTTTCTTTACAGAAGCCATTTCAAAGGGAAGTTGACAATTTTGAAGCAGAGAGCACCCGTTGTCAACCCAACATACGAAGAACAAAACTTGAACATTATACAATCAAAAAACCCTTAATGATATATGTTATACAAATATGTATAATTTGATTCATCATTATGAAATAGAGTAACATTCTTATCATATTGTCAATGATTGTATTTCTTGAGAACTTTAAATATTTAAACATGACTGTTGCTCAACAAGTCCATTAAGTCAGTTTCAATCACTGGTTCACCAGATCGAGATCAGCGTACATATGCCAAATCCTTTACGATTAATTCTAATTCCAATATGCTATTGACTGTCGTATTTGAATACCGCGTAGGTTTTTTGTCGTGGGGTGATAAGGTTGGCTTATTTTAATGGTTTGTTATCATGCCCCCAAATTTTTATAGCTAAATTTTCACTCAATTGTGTCTGCAATCATCATAAATATTTTCACAACAAAGATAACTCGTATAGCAGTTGTTTTATGCCAAAGATACATAAACCACTCTTCAGCATGGGAGGTAAATAAACTATTAGATTTGTTTTATGTCTGTTATTTCTGACGATAGTAAAACATTTTACAGATACGTTATCAACACTTCACCGCTTATCCATTTTCATGTTCTGAAACTCCATGTCCGACAACATATGTTCCGCTATTTAAATAGAGTTTGTCCAACGCTTAATTTTGTATTCATTATAGGAATTTTGAGATTGGTCACTGTTTGTTAACTTCACATTTTCCAATGGCAACTATGGAATTTCTGCAAAAAATAAAGGGTGTTTTTATCAAGCCATGATATTTAGAACCTTGCTTCATGTATTCATCAAGCTATGACATACTTACTCTAAATCGTGTGATTAAATATTCTAGCTTAAAAAATATGACAGAAGTAGATAGAAAACCAAAATTTCTCAGTGTAAAATATTTCCCCAAATTTGACCAAGTTAAACAACCTGCAAATGTTTTTAAAATAGAAAAAAGTTAAAAATGGTTGAGAATCAAAATCCTTGCACTACGCACATCTTCAAGGTATTTAAGGACGTAGAAGACAGGGGAAGGAAGGACGTAGAAGTCAGTGAATGGACGAGGAAATAGAAATCGGGTAAAGAACAAGGACGTAGAAAACAACGGAATCACGAGGACGTAGAAAACAACGGTATCACGAGGACGTAGAAGTCAAGGGAAGGACGAGGACGTAGAAGTCAGGGGAAGGAAGAGGACGTAAAGACAGAAGAAGAACAAGGACGTAGAAGTCAGAGGAATGACGAAGACGTAGAAGACATGAGAAGACCTAGGACGTAGAAGTCAGGGGAAGGACGAAGACAGATAAGTTAAGGAAGGAAAAGGACGTAGAAGACAGGAGAAGAAAGGACGTAGAAGACAGGGGAAGGAAAGACGTAGAAGTCGTGGGAAGGACGAGGACGTAGAAGATAGGAGAATGAAGGACGTAGAAGACAGAGGGAAGACAGGGGAAGGAAAGACGTAGAAGTCGTGGGAAGGAAGAGGACGTAGAAGACAGGGGAAGGGAGGACGTAGAAGTCAGAGGGAAGGACGTAGAAGATAGGAGAAGGAAGGACGTAGAAGACGAAGGAAGGGTGTAGAAGTCAGGGGAAGAACAGGGTCGTAGAAGACAGGGGAAGAACAAGGACATAGAAGATAGGGAAAGGACAAAGATGTAGAAGACAGGGGAAGGACGAGGACGTAGAAGTCAGGGGAAGAATAATGACGAAGAAGACAAGGGAAGTACAAGGACGTATAAATCAGAGGAAGGACGAGGACGAAGAAGACAGGGAAAAACACAGATGTAGAAGACAGGGGAAGAAAACGGACGTCGAAAACAGGGTAAGGACAAGGACGTAAAAGTCAGGAGAAGAACAAGGACGTAGAAGTCAGGGGAAGAACAAGGACGTAGAAATCGGGGGAAGAACACATATGTAGAAGACAGGGGAAGGACAAGGACGTAGAAAACAAGGTAAGGACAAGGACGTAAAAGTCAGGAGAAGAACAAGGACGTAGAAGTCAGGGGACTAACAAGGACACAGAAATCGGGGGAAGAACACAGAGGTAGATGACAGGGGAAGGACAAGGACGTAGAAGACAGGGGAAGGACAAGGACGTAGAAGACAGGGGAAGGACAAGGACGTAAAATCGGGGGAAGAACACAGATGTAGAAGACAGGGGAAGGACAAGGACGTAGAAGTCAGGAGAAGGACAGGGACGTAGAAGATAGGGGAAGGAGAAGGACGTAGAAGTCAGGAGAAGAACAAGAACGTAGAAAACAGGGGAAGGACAAGGACGTAGAAATCGGGGGAAGAACAAGGACGTAGAAATCGGAGGAAGACCACAGATGTAGAAGACAAGGGAAGGACAAGGACGTAGAAGTCAGGGGAAGGACAGGGACGTAGAAGATAGGGGAAGGACAAGGACGTAGAAGTCAGGAGAAGAACAAGAACGTAGAAGACAGGGGAAGGACAAGGACGTAGAAATCGGGGGAAGAACAAGGACGTAGAAATCGGGGAAGATCTCAGATGTAGAAGACAAGGAAAGGACAAGGACGTAGAAGTCCGGAGAAGGACAAGGACGTAGAAGACAGGGGAAGAACAAGGACGTAGAAGTCAGGGGAATGACAAAGACGTAGAAGATGGGGGAAGGACAAGAACGTAGAAGTCAGGGGAAGGACAAGGACATAGAAGACAGGGGAAAAACAAGGACGTAGAAGTCAGGGGAAGGACAAGGACATAGAAGATGGGGGAAGGACAAGAACGTAGAAGTCAGGGGAAGGACAAGGACGTAGAAGATAGGGGAAGGACAAGGACGTAGAAGTCAGGAGAAGAACAAGGACGTAGAAGACAGGGGAAGGACAAGGACGTAGAAATCGGGGGAAGAACAAGGACGTAGAAATCAGGGGGAAATCACAGATGTAGAAGACAAGGAAAGGACAAGGACGTAGAAGTCCGGAGAAGGACAAGGACATAGAAGACAGGGGAAGAACAAGGACGTAAAAGTCAGGGGAAGGACAAGGACGTAGAAGATGGGGGAAGGACAAGAACGCAGAAGTCAGGGGAAGGACAAGGACGTAGAAGATAGGGGAAGGACAAGGACGTAGAAGTCAGGAGAAGAACAAGGACGTAGAAGACAGGGGAAGGACAAGGACGTAAAAATCGGGGGAAGAACAAGGACGTAGAAATCGGGGGAAGATCACAGATGTAGAAGACAAGGAAAGGACAAGGACGTAGAAGTCCGGGGAAGGACAAGGACGTAGAAGACAGGGGAAGAACAAGGACGTAGAAGTCAGGGGAAGGACAAGGACATAGAAGATGGGGGAAGGACAAGAACGTAGAAGTCAGGGGAAGGACAAGGACGTAGAAGTCAGAAGACGAACAAGGACGTAGAAGACAGGGGAAGGACAAGGACGTAGAAATCGGGGGAAGAACAAGGAAGTAGAAATCGGAGGAAGAACAAGGACGAAGAAATTGGGGGAAGAACACAGATGTAGAAGACAGGGGAAGGACAAGGACGTAGAAGACGAGAAGGACAAGGACGTAGAAGTCAGGGAAAGGAAGAGGACATAGAAGTCAGGGGGAGAACAAGGACGTAGAAGATGGGGGAAGGACAAGGACTTAGAAGTCAGGAGAAGGACAAGGACGTATAAGTCGGGGGAAGAAAGGACGTAGAGTTCGGAGGAAGACCAATGACGTAAACGTAAGACGGAGATAGTGCAATCAGGACATATAATGCAAGGGGAAACATGATCACACACTATGACTAAATTAACAAGGGCATATCAGATGAGAAATTAATTGAACAAGGACCTATTACAGGAGGAAAGAATAATAACTATTAGAAGAGGAAGAAATAAGGCTGTATAATACTAATGAATTGGAATAAATCCATATTTTTTTGTAGAAATTGCACTGTGGTCATTGGAAAAGGTCAATATAACAAATAGTGATGAATGTCATAATGCTTATAAAAATACAAAATTAAGAGTTGGGTAAAGACGGACGTTTGGAGAGGTGGGATTAAGTGCCTGACGGGAGTAAACATCCCCATCACATGTGGTAAAAATACATCAATGTCTATGTTTTCTAATTTTAGATTTATAAGTATTTAGACAAGCCACACTGTACATTGCTATACAAGTGATTCCATGAATTACGATGAAATGATATTATCAACTAATTTAATCACGGAAGCATAATTATTATTAGACATAAATATTTAAAATTTCAAGTTTAAATATCGGAGTCATGTTTCTGATTGTAGGTACAATATCACTATGGATATTTGGTACATTTTAATCGTTTTGGAAATCATTCCTTTTGCGAAAAGTAGCGGAACTGAAAATTGTAAAAATAGGTAAAGTACATGTTTTGTTTCTTCTGTGATATAGTATTATACTGCTGGTTTCATGATGATAGAGTGCTTTTTGTTTTGACAGGTCATCATCTGATTGCTGCGAAGATTATCATAAAGAGGGCTTTCTGTGTAAACGTAAGTAAACTATATACAGAGTATCCATTTTTCATGATTACATGAATGTAATTATGCTATCACAAAAATGGCATTGGTGTCGTCTTGTCAACAAAGATTCATAATTTCACTAATGTCATTTCGTGCATTTATTACACAAGATGTCTTTTATTCACAGCTTGTATAGGTTCGTTTGGTGTGAATTGTTCCGGAGGGTTTTGCACATCCGGGTATTACGGCCATGGATGTAAAGAAGTCTGTCATTGTGGCACTATTCTGTGTGACAGAAAACTCGGATGTACAAAAGGTTGGGATATGATTTTCATCATTTATCATTCCACCAAATCAAAAAATGGGGAGTCCTGAAAGCAGTCCAGGGTTCAGATTTCGGGTCGCTTTATTGTTTAATGTGAAACTTTTTACCTTGAAATTTGACTACCGAACAAATTACTAAGATTAACCTTTGACAATGCTTTAAACTTTTGATTTTCCCCAAAATCTTGTTCTTCAAATAAATTGAACTAAAAGATTTTTTAATCAAAACTTTCTTATTCTCCTGTTTCTGTGAAATAAAATCACCGGATTCTTTTTTTTCCTTGCATTTTAAACGATGAAAACCTTTGCATTAATTTCCATGCTTAATTTGTTTTAATTTTTCATGTGCATCGAGAATTGGATATACCTAATTAGTATGTAATAAAAATTACGTTACCTACTTACAGGAAGAAAATGGAATATTTTGAAAAATTAAACATTTATATAGCATGAAAATGTTGATTAAACAAATCTTCATCGGGGGATCCTGTATTTATTCTAAAACACAATTGAACCTAAGTTGGCCTAAACCAATTAATTAGAGATATACTATATATTTCCAAGGTACAAATGTATAAAGCAGTATAGAGAAATGCAAGTACCTCGTGTATAAAAGCACAATTGTGGAAAACGCCTATTTTTCAACTTGTCAAAGTTTGTATTTAAAACTGTTTCATTTTTTATTTTTTTTTATGTGGACCATGGTTTGTAATTTGTATCTACAGATTTCATAATACTTTTTCTTCGAAATCGCTAGGGTAATGTCAATGAAACTTTACAGAAAGCTTTCTTGGGAGCAGGAGCTACATGTATACATTCATAATTTTAGAAATTGTCTTCGTAAGAGTTACATAAAGATATTTTGTTATACCAACATACAAGCATCCTTATGAATTGTAAAATTTTAAGCTCGTTCACACAATTGCTCCGGAATATCGGAACTATACAATTTTGGATCTCTACGAAAATATGCGTCACATGGGCAATTTTGTATACAAATTAATGATGGATAAAGACGATTCATTTCTGATACCAAAATATCTGCTTGATTTGATGATTTTTTCCAGAATGTCGCAAGGGAATACCCTAGTACCAAAACATAAGTTATTGGATTACTTTGTAACATCAACTTATTTGTGAGTAGCCTGCCTCCATTTAACAAAACCTAATAATACGCAAAACAAGCACATTATATTGAACCAAGTAGGTGACACAAACTCCATATGCAGGTGATAACGGAATATTACTACATAAATAAGGGAAGTTGACAGTTGAGAAGCTGAAGTCATCTATGTAATTAATAACATTTCATGCATCAATCTCCAGTCAAGTACATGTAAAATGTACGTTTAGCAACACCCCCAACTTTTCTTGACATGTGACGTAATAATCATCACATACATGTACAAATTGTGTCATTTTTGCAAAGGTCACTTTTGGATAGTAGTGGTGAATTGTGTTAGAGATGCAAGGTTGAATTGATGAATTGAATGCATGTATTGAATGTAAGGAAGGATTAAAGTTCCTCCTCCCCCTTTACGATTTTGGGGGTTTGGACAGAATTGCTTTACTTACTAACCAAGAATTTTATGCAAATATAAAGTGAACACTTTTCACCGTTGCCCCCTTCCACTTTCACAAACGACTCTGTGTGTCTGAAGTCGAAATCGTAAAACTTTTCTCAAATCAACAACATCTAAACATATGACTTTTCAACACGTTACACGACCATTCCTCACGATAAATTAAAGACTAGACTTTTTGACATCATCTTCAACAAAAATGAAAAACACAAATATTCATTTCTAGTGATCAGTTATCCAAACAATTATAATAAATTATTATTAAACGCCACTCTGATTCCACGCATAAGTACGCTGAAGTTGAAATAAACAATACCTTCGTGGTTTTTGGTGACCAGGTATCAGAGTGTGCTCCTTTGTTAGCTGAAATGATTTTATATTCCTTGGAAGCAGAATTTATTCACAAACTTCTACATGAGAGGAAAAAATTATCTTGCGGTGGCCTTCAATTCGACATTTAGACATATCGACGACGTATTATCTATCAACAATTAGAATTTTCATTCATATGGTGATTCGATATATCCAAGTGGACTCGAAATAAAAGACACCACAGACTCGTCCACTTCTGCTTCAAATTAGATATTTTATTGAAAGTATATATTAACGGCAAACTAACAACTGAACTTTATGACAAATGGGATGATTTCAGCTTCTCCATCATCAACTTCCCATATTTATGTAGCAATATTCCATTATCAACTCAATATGTTGTTTATATATCTCAACTGATTCGATACGCAAGAGCTTGTTCTGTGTATGGTCAGTTTTTAAATCGAACCTGGCTACTGACACATAAGTTGGTGCAGGGGTTTCAACAGTCTCGTTTAAAGTAAGCATTTTGCAAATTCTATGGTCGTTATAACGATCTAGTTTGCCAATTCAACATATCATTGGGTCATATGCTGTCTGACGTGTTTCATACCGATCGTTAGGCCGTTCCTGACACACTGATTTTGACTACGGATAACTCCGTTTACGTGATCAAGATATATGGCTCATGGCGGGTGTAACCGGTCGACAGGTACAATTACTCCTAGGCACCTGATCCAACCTCTGATATATCCAGGGGTCAGTGTTTACCCAACTATCTATTTTGTATTGCTTATAGGAGTTATGAGATTGATCACTGTTCGTTATCTTCACCTTTCACCTGAATGTTTCGTGTGCTTGTTAAATAAAAAGTAAAATCGTGACAGCATTAGAGACGAAATAATGTTTCCGATATTCCGTATTGTGTGCCTACATTGAGAGTTGAAATTTAGGCATGGGAAAATGCTGAGCGATATGACATAATTCTCATGCTTGTATCCTAAAGATAATGGTCATGGAGTTTACCACCATTGGATTTTCATTGTGTTTGGAGTACTAGCGATGAACAGTATTCTGATAACAATTGCTGTCAACGGTTTCATCTCCACTAGACAAAGGTGAGGAAAGTTTTTTGTATAACTATCGCTCTTTATTATAATACTGGGGACATGAACCGGCCATGATGGTTCAATTGTTACAAAGTTTACATCGTTAGATTTATAACCTCGCTCGTACTTGTACCTAGTGCATGACAAACGTAAGACGTAGAATAGCCACTGACTGCTACTTTAAGAAATGATGCACCGAGGCCCCCTATCTCGACAGGTGTCAGCGCAATCAAGAACACTCACTCCTATAACCCTGAGAGCCATGCAATAGTCTATTAATTGGTTGTACTTCAACTACAGCTGCTAACGTCTCGTTTAGGGTAAAAATTCTCGAAGGGACGTAAAAGTATACAAAATGAAGAGTAGGGTAAAGACGGAACCCTGGAAACAACAGAGGCGGGATCTGGCGGCCGTTTCACTAACCGATCGTAGAGCGTAAACGTACGATTACGTCTGCGATCACTTTAACGTGCACGTATACGAGCGTTTCATGAAACCTATCATAGTTGTAATACTTACGATTGCGATTTACGTTTGAATTTTTAGAAATCTTTTCTCTATGGAGGTATATTTAAAATTAATTCTATCATGGAAAGAAATATTCATTCATTATTCCCTCATTGGTTTTAAACATAATTATTCTGATTGTCTGCAGTAATTCATGCTTTTTGTTAACAAAAATGATAGAAATTTCGAGCCCGATTCCTAGTTTAACGTAAGGAATATTCCTAGAATGTTAAAACAATTGATAGAATAAGTCTTTATTGACTTTCATGTAACTCAATTAAAATGATATAAAAAAAAACATAAAAGAACTACAAATTTTATAGAATTTTAAATACCATGTATCGATCTTCTCTAGTGAATCAAGTTTCCATCAATAGGCCCCTAAGTAAATCATATTCAAAGGATTAAAAAAAATAAGTAAATGAAATGATATTGATAAAAAAAATATGATAACAAAATGAAAATAAAATTGCACACAAGTATAGGAAATTTTATCCTGCATCAAACAAATTTCAAACCATGGATATATACATGTATTCATTTAATCATTGTTGTAAAATACGCTAACATGCTATAACACTAATGACATATCTATTCATTTATTTGCATAAATTTCATACAAATCATGGACTCAATTTGTCCCTTAAATGACTTGAAATTTATTTTCCCCATGCGTTTGTATCTTATATTTTTTTCCGTTTAGGCATGTAAGCATATACTTCCGGCTTTACGTGATGATATAATACAGATCATTTATTAAAAACCATTCCTGATATTGTACTTTATAACAAGAGGTTTATCAAACCCCAAGGGTCCAATAATGACCAATCCCTTTTCTATGTATACATATAAACCTAGTTTGTATGTTTAACTTCTAATGACCTTCATAAAACTACAAAATCGATACACTTGCAAAATTAGGATTTTAACCCCTCTC
Source organism: Ostrea edulis (assembly GCF_947568905.1). Lineage (NCBI taxonomy): Eukaryota > Metazoa > Mollusca > Bivalvia > Ostreida > Ostreidae > Ostrea > Ostrea edulis. Next base: position 37,784,218 of record NC_079164.1, read on the forward strand.
CCATTACCAAATCATGTTATTATCATATTGTCCTAACATTTGTAATGTTTATCATTCGAATGTGCATGTATTATGCAGTTAGTCAGTTGCATCAAAGGTATTGATCTTACGGGAAAAAAATGCCGAGTACATCGAATCGGATTTAAATCAATTGTTACTAAAGAAACTTAATTTCTGAATATGTCTATGAGAATTTTAATGTCTTGAATTCTGCCTAATGTTAAATATACATGTAAACTAACGGTTACTATTACATGCAAAGTTCGATATATTGACTGCCCCCTCCTCACTTTTTAAAAATGATAGTGGAAATATGAGATAAAAGCGATGAATTTATTGTCTTTACATTTATTTCGGCAGACTGGTCAAAGGGGCTAAACCCTTTTTGGGCCCGAACTCTGTGATACCATAAATCTATATTTACTATACTAGCGGAAAAAAGAAACTGAACATTATAAAATTTAGTGTAATTTTTCTATATTTGTTGTTTATATTTATAAAATCTAAACAATCGATAAAGGTGATGTTTTTTTAACAATATCGGATAGTACCCGACTCAGATGCACGGACTCTTTCATGGTTAGTGAACACATGTTGTTTATTGAAGTGTTCTTACGCACGAGTTTTACGGCCAAAACTGTTTGGAGTAAGAAGTGTAAAAGGTTTGTTTGGATACTATTCGTTAAGGAAAGCACTTTAGTTTAGACAACATTTACCCTTCTGTCATGCCACGATTCAGCGAAAACCAACGTAATCGTGCTGGTGAGATGCTTCAAGCTGGAATGGCACAAAATATCGTAGCAAGACACTTTGGAGTTCATCAGAACACCATCCAGTCATTATGGAGACCTTTCCAACAATCTGGTTTGACTGCTCGTGGCATTCCTGGACTGTGCGTATTCGTTTGCGCGAGCACAACATCAGAACAAAATGTCCAGCGGTAGACAAGCATGGTGTAGACGACATCTGCGATTCAGAATACAGGACTGGACCAATATTCTGTTCACTGATGAATCCAGATTTCATTTGAGTGTATCGTCGCGTTGGGGAGCGGTACCAGGACGCGTTATGCTTTGGGGTGGAATAACAACACGTGGAAGGACCCCTCTACAAATTGTCAATGGAAATTTAACCGGAAATTTCACCGGCGTACGCTATCGAAACGAAATTATTCAGCGCCATGTGATACCCTTCATATAGAGACAGCAAAATCACATCACTCTGCAGCAAGACAACGCAAGGCCACATGTTGCACTTGCCTTGACCACCTGTTTCCCCGATTTATCGCCGACCGAGCACGTCTGGGATGAAATGGAACGACGTCTACGCCGTTTACCAAATCAGCCAGTGACATTGGCTGATTTAGGCCAGGCTTTAACCAACATCTGGAACAACATCCCTCAAGCATTTCTGATCACTTTAGTGACATCAATGAGGCGCCTTTGTCAAACATGCGTGAATGCAAATGGTGGTCACAAGCGTTATTAACTTTGTTAATTCAAGTTCGAATACCAGTGTCGTATTGAGTGTGCTGAAATTGACGTTATTCGACGTTAACATTAATGGCTTATGAAATGTTGTAACGAATACATTTTTTAACAATATTACAAAAAAATAAAATTTATTCATTGTTATTTTTTACTATTTTTTCATATATTAAATAATGCACAGTTTCTTTTTTCCGCTAGTATATATTCATGGTATCACAGAGTTCGGGCCCAAAACGGGCTTAGCCCCTGTGAGACTGGCATTTCTGTAGTTTTGCGTAACAAAGAAGGATAACTCTAATTAATTTAAGATTCGGACTCGGACGGTAAAATATTCTTGTGCAAAAGCAGACTGCAAGTCAGATGGTTTTCCTCCCTATATATATATATATATATATATATATATATATATATATAAGCACTAAGTTCCAACAACACCCGATACCTAAAAGTGTCGGATCCACATCATGGATACAAGGTCAAATACAAAAAATTATACAAAGCACTAAAATGACCAACGACACGAACAAAATTACTTTGTTCAACACCACTCCGATTCTACTCACAAATAATCTGAAGTTGTTATTGAAAATATGCTGGAGAATGGAGATCCTCATTCACTATTTCGACGTAGTCTTTGGAGAACAGTTCTTCCAACAGTCTTTTGGAATTCCCATGAGCACGAATTGTGCACATTTATAAGCTGACCTGTTAAGTTATTAGCTGACCTGTTTTGTATTCTTGTGATGCAGATTTTTGTTCACACGATTCTACATGAAAAGAATAAAATATCTTGCTGTGTACGACATTGTGGTATATCGAAAACGTTTTATCTATTAACAATAATAATTTCCATTTATATGTCGATTAAATATAGCCCAGTGAACTCGAAATGAAATACACCAAAAAAGTCTTCCATATCTCTTTCATCTCTGGACATTTATTGAACATAGACGTTAACTCAACAACTCACCTTTCTGACATACGGTATGACTTCAGCTTCTCTATCTTAACCCCCCCCCCCATACGTATACAGCACCACACACATTTTATCATCACCAGTATATGGTGTTCATGTCAATCGATTCAGTACGCAATAGCATGTTCTGCGTTAGATCAATTTTTGTATTGAGGCAGGTTACCGCTCAGTAAGGTGATATTACAAGCGTTTCTACAAATTCTATCGTCGTTATCATGATATAATTTGCAAATTCAAAACGTCATTGGGTTGGATGCTCTCTGATGTGTTTCATACTACCTATAAGGCCTTTCTTTAGATACTTACTTTGACTACGTATTCCATTCAATTGATCGAGATAGTGGGTTCACGGTAAGTGTGACGAGTCGAGAAACGATGCTTACTCCTCGTAGACACTTAGTCCCATTTCTGGTATTTCCAAGGGTCCGTGTATGCTTTACTTTCTAGTTTGTATTCTTTATAGGATTGATGAGATCCATTACTATTTGTTATCATTGCTTTTCATCCTACAAAATAGAAAGAACGCAATGTTCACCTCAGCGTACCTTCGCGGTGTATATAATATCTGGGTTTTTCTAATATCAGATCAAATTTAATTTGGGAATGTGATATGATTGCAGTTATCATTTAAGGTCTTCAATTAAAATTGTCTTTTCATCTGTGATAACTGTATCATCAACTTGGCCTTACACTATATAAGTAACCAAAAATGACCAACAAGCTTTTGTTTTTTAAGCTCTAGTAGCCAGTTTCGGCGTTTTAAATTTATTCAATTATATAAGAAAACACTTATTGACATTTGTAAGGCCAATACCATGCTTTAGATTACTAAGAAATTGCTGTTGCTTGGTAAAAATGATCGTACTTGTCGGCAGTCAAATCATCGTATTGATCTTTCATTGACCTCTGAAATATCAATAATTGTATATTGAATATACTATTCTTGATCATTATGTGTTACAGTTTTTCAAACGTCTGCTACGGTAAACTCACTTTCAAGATTAAACAGGTCTTTCAAATAGATTGTAAAATGCTAAGGTTTTTAGTACTTTCTTCTTATACTTTTAGACTGAATTTATTATCTGTTTTCCCCATGGACCGATCAAGGTAGCTCAGTGGTAGGGCATTCGCTTTGGAACTGGGAGGTTGTGAGTTCGAGTCCCACTCGTGTCGTGACCGCATCAAACCTAAGATGACTGATCGATTCTTTTACGTCCCGTCTTGACTTTTTCACTCATACTGAGACGTCACAACTTGTAGGTAAAGTACCAAAGGTTTAGACATATACTTAGCGCTCAGTGCCGTAGCAATAAGGGTTCTATACTGTGCCAACGCCCGCCACGTTTTAAAGGTCATATCCGAAAGACCCGTCATTCTCACTTAAAAATGCCTGGCGTTTGGCGAAGGAGCTGTTACTTCTTATGTTCGCTTTGAATCTCCACGTACTTCTCTGAAAAGAAAATATTCATGAACAAGAATGTACGCTACTGAAAAAAAAGCATCCAGTTCACATCAATTAAAAGACCGATCGCGGTAGCTCAGTGGTAAAGCGTTCGCTTCGTAACCGGTAGGTTGTGAGTTCGAGTCTGCTCGTACCTGACCGCGTTACCTGAGACATAAACATAGGTAGTAGTTGTTCCTTTGCCAAACGCTTGGCATTTAGAAGTGAAAATCACAGGTCTTTGGGAAATGATCTTAACATTGAACGTCCAGTTTCGCGGCGGGCGTTGTCACGTTCAAGAACTCTCACTACTACGGCACTGAGCGCTAAGCACATGTCTGAATCTGTGGTACTTCACCTACAACTGGTGACGTCTCAATGTGAAAGGTGAAGATAACGAACAGTGATCAATCTCATAACTCCTACAAGCAATACAAAATAGATAGTTGGGCAAACACGGACCCCTGGACACACCAGAGGTGGAATCAGGTGCCTAAGAGGAGTACGCATCCCCTGTTGACCGGTCACACCCGCCGTGAGTCAAATATCCTGATCAGGTAAACGGAGTTATCCGCAGTCAAAATCAGTGTGCCAAGAACGGCTTAACAATCGGTATGAAACACGTCAGACAGCATTTGACCCAATGATAGGTTGTATTGACGAACTAGATCGTTATAACGACCGTAGAATTTGCGAAATGCTGACTTCAATCGAGACTGTTGAAACCCCTGTACCATCAACTTGTTTGTCAGTTAAAAACTGACTATACGCAGAACAAGCTCTTGCATATCGAATCAGTTGAGATATATAAACACTATATGCAGGTGATAATGGAATATTGCTACATAAATATGGGAAGTTGACGATGGAGAAGCTGAAATCGTCCCGCTTGTCATACAGTTGAGTTGTCAGTTTGCCGTTAATGTCTACTTTCAATAGAATATCTAAGTATGAAGCAGAAGTGGACGACTCTGTGGTGTCCTTTATTTCGAGCTCACAGGGATATATCAAATCGCCATATGAATGAAAGTTATCATTGTTAATAGACAAAATGTCATCGATATATCTAAATGTCGAATTGAAGGCCACAGCGAGAGAATTTTTCTTCCCACTTAGGTTTTGAATAAATTCTGCTTCATATGAATATAGAAACAGGTCAGCTAACAAATGAGCACAATTGGTGCCCATGGGAATTTCAACAGACTGTTGGAAGACCTGATCACCAAAGACCACGAAGATATTGTCAATGAGGAACTCTTTCATATTTTTTATTTAGTGAACCATTCTCGACGGGACGTAAAATAAACAACCTATTTCCTACGGTATCCATCAACATTTCAAATAAAGCATCAATAATTCACAAAATCTTGTGTTTGATTTCCAAATGTGTCTGTTTAGATTCGGAAAACAATTTTGTAGTCAATGAGCAAAATGTCCTGTCATCTACTACGGTGCCACGATGTCGTTTGGCCATTGAACATAAAGTATATGTAATAAATCAATTTGATAAGTTACGAGAATATATATATTGCAGAATTCATCATATAAACGAGTTATTATCGGAGCAGAGGTGTCGAACTCTACTAATTGATGTACATAGTTAAGGAAGGGATAAAATCTGTTGGCACTTTCACTTTAATTTTTCAACTTATACAACATCTATTACGTATATTTGTGTAACGTACAGCGTTCTGTTGCAGAGAGGAAGACCGAGTCTAACACAAAAATAGATAAGTTATATAATGAAAGGGGGAAATGAAATTGAAACAAATTAAAATAGCTTCATCCATTGTCTATTTTAAATATGAACAGGAAGGATTTGCTCACAAAATATTTTCTTTATCACATAGTGTAGCTTTTATTTAGGGATATCCCTGCTGAACAGGAAAACAGTCTAGAGACACCGAAGAGAAAAGGAAAGCTGAATATTTATGTTGATGCTTTGCTGAGACGTGTAAGAAGATCTCCGTCTGATGATGATGATGACGACACAGACACAGAGAGTCAGAAGGACGGTTACTTGGCCATGCGCATGTCCATGGCTCCACCAAAGGATGGTATTCACCAGTTCTCAGACCGTGCTGAGGAGGAAGATGACGATGACTTAGATAACTATGTCGAGATGAACTTACAACCAAGTTCAAATTAGTGATAGATAATGTAGTGAGGATGTCAGAGTTTGATTTATCTTTGATATTTCTCAAATTGATTTTGAAATGCCAAGTTGAATACATGGTGATAAAGATTGAGATAGTTTGGCTACGATGAAACCATTTTATACAACATTTAACATGCTATGGTCAAATATTCACATGCAATAGTGAAATATTCCTGCTACCGCTTAATTAAGTAATTAAGTCGACTTTAAAATTTTATCCAGTAGACGTGTTACTGCTTAATTGTTGTCGTCTCTTTATGGAATGATTATCTGACAAGAGTTGTTAGAAAAATAATTTGTCATATAATAAAAAAGAATTGACATTTTTTGTACTTTGGGGGCAGCTAAATCATTGTATTCACCAAGAAAATGTCGGTAAAATGTTGTATTATATGACTGAATGCTAATTCAAAACCTAAAAATCAGCAATTAGACTCTTCGAAACGATACCTGTGCAGCCATATTTGTTTACCGTTAGGGTACAAGACCTAGTCGAAAGTAACTCGAGACGCCGTTTTATATGATTGAAAACATGGAAACAAGCTACAAAAAAACCTACAAAACGATACTTAGTCGGCCATCTATGGTCACAACTACAGTGCAAGATCTAGTTCAAAGTGATCAGAAATATGTTTTCATTGGACGACCGAAAACAAAAAATGATAACTAATCGCATTAATTTGGGAATTCCCAAATTAATTTTGCTCCGATGTTGGAAATATCAAATCTTATATTCACCTCCAAGGCACGTGAAGGTGAACATAACTTTGTTTCTAGTTTGTTTGACCCCAACCAATCAAAACGCTCAGAAGTATATAAACAAACTAAAATGACAAGATACCGAGTTCCTATATTTGCAGATTATTTCCTGAAATGTCGATTAATAGATTTGAAAAGTCAAAATGAAGATTTGACAGGTTACAATAACCATATAAAGTTACATTAATAAATTAACAAGTAGTTGCAGAAAAATGCAAACAATAGATACGGACCACGAAGTGCAAATTCAGAGATATCAACAGAAGTAAAATGTATTTACCAGCATTTTATAGTTCATATTTTAATTCATTCTTGACCATCGGCAGTTGCTCTTATTTGTATAATGTATGCAGTGTGTGTGCCTTCCTCTCACGTGGTGGGAAAGAAAACAATGAAATTGGCACATGTAAGTTTATCGACTGTAGAGATAGGAGTAAGGAATAGAATAAATTCATTATGTTAGATCATATGTAAAACACTAAAGTGTAATTATATAAGTATGTACAGATTCAAGAACTGTTGGTAAAATAGCACAGGGTATGCTCTCAAGACAGTCACGTGGTCTGCACTCGGCTCGTTTCGGAAAGAAAGTGTGTAAAAAGACAGACTGTATTTTGAAACTACATGTATTTTCATTTATATCTTTACAATCGAAGATTTTGCATGCATAGCTAATAGTCCCTCCCCCATTTTTATCCATAGAATATAGTAGCATTAATATCTTCTCTATTAAAATCTAACAGAAGAATAGGAGTATGTGTGCCTTTTAGTTCTCCCATTACCGTGTGATGGTATAGCTATAGATGTATACAATTCGTTCTTAACTGAATTCAGATTGTGTTGATTTACATATTGTTTGTTTCTGACCAATTTCTTACTTTTTTAAAACTTACCTTACTAACTTCAATTCCTTCGTGGGAGTTGGTAATTTGAGAAAACAAATTTGATGTAAGGTGAAAGCTATTCAATAAAAATACAAACAATAAATATCATGACATTCAATTTGTGTGAGAACCTATAGGTTATGTAGTTTTAAATAGTGTAGAATACTCATTCCAGTGAGCCAATCGGGACATCGCTCAGCCTTTTCCGTCAAGTCGAGAAAAACTTGACATGACGGGAAAGGATAAGCGATGTTCCGATTGCACCGGAGGTTAACGTCACTACCTTTATTTATACACAGGGAGAAAAGTCAGCTTGCGCATGCACAAGGACATTGTTCATATCTTAAAATGGACATCGTTTCACACCGATTGTTAGGTCGTTCTTGGCAGACTGATTTTGACTACGGATAACTCCGTTTACCAGGTTGGGAACACTTCCCCTATAGCGAGATATTCTCGCTAAAACGCGATTATCCCTCTTTAGCGAGAAATAAACATTACCATAAACAGGTGTTTTGACGTCTTTATTGAAAATAATGCCAAATCCCGTGCAACGCTGAATAAGTGCGACACACGCACCCAACATGATGCAAATTGTTTCTATGAAATTGACAACATAGTCAAGGAATTGCATATCAAAGTTGCTGCGTAAGAGGGAAGCAGTCTGAAATCCAATACACATTGTGAGTGTTTTTGTTTTGATTGATATATTTGCAGAAGTATCAGTCATTTTAGCACTTTTTCTTCTTTTCACGTGAAACACGAAGAGATGTACTCCACGAGTGTTTTTCTCGGTTGTACGGAATATATTTACTCTCGTTAGAGAGGGATAATCGCGTTTTAGTGAGAATATCTCGCTATAGGGGAAGTGTTCCCAACCTGTTTACCTGATTAAGATATAGGGTTCACGGCGGATGTGACCGGTCGACAGGGGATACTTACTCCTCCTAGGCACCTGATCCCACCTTTGGTGTGTCCAGGGGTCCATTTTTGCCCAACTCTCTATTTTTTATTGCTTATAGGAGTTATGAGATTGATTACTGCTCGTTATCTTCACCTTTCATTTATGCCTTTTGAAATGAAAACCAACATTCAAGTTTGTGAGCATCAATATTTTGTTGCCAGATTTATATACAGGTATTTCAGTGGCGGGTTTAGAAAAGGGATGTGGGCTGCGACTTAATTTAGTACCCTTTTCCGCCCAAAGAAGAGGGGAGCTGGGATGAAGGCCCAGAAATGGAAAAATGATCTTTTGGAGAGAAAAAGAAGAAATTCAACCAAAGGGTAGGTGAGTGGGTGTAACCCCCTCTAGACCCGCCTCTGCCATTGGATTACGGTATTTTGTTGCCAAGGTCCAAATTCAATATATATACATGTATACTAGAATGGCACTTAATTCTGAGGTTAAAGATTACAGCTACGCCATTAGGCAGATCAGTACAGATTTAGCAATATATTATTTTTTTTTATCATTGTACATTTGTATAGAGTTTTATCTAATTAAGACAATTACCCTAAAGCGCTTTTCATGTGAAACGATAAAAAAACAAACTAAAACAAAGAATAATTTTAATTTGTTAATAACTGTATACAAAATTATCGAATTACAAATTAAATTCAAGTTTGGAAAGATGTGTTTTAAGTTTGTGTTTAAAAATAGCTAATGAACCTTCGACACAAAGATCCAGCGGAAGGCAGTTCCACAGAGTTGATGAGGAAACATCAAACCGTCTTTCGCTATACAGTTTAGTACAGGCACGTGGCTTTAGAAGGGACAACGAGTCCACAGAAGGAAGGGTTTGCTGAAGATGGTAGACTTGAACTAGTTTCTGGATGTATGCTGGAGCTAATCCATGTAGAGCCTTGAAAGTATACAACAGGATTTTATATTTCGTTCGATATGTCGCAGGTAACCAATGAAGCGATATGTAATGAAATATAGGTACCTGTATAAATAAAGATTTTTAAAAATCTGTTTTGATTTCATGATCACCTTAGAATATTACGTTTCTGTTAGAAAAACGTACATATGATCAACGCATTGCAGTCCTTCTTAAAAGGACAGCAACTTGTATATTATCATAATTTGGGTTATTTTCTTCATATTGTAACATGAATGAAGTGAAATATGCGTGCGTGTGTCAGGGGATACATCAGTCAACGTTGTCATTTATCTAAATACATGTATATCAAATACATGCACTTAAATATTTTGTGACCATAAATTACATGTGATGTGCTATAAGCTGATCGGCAGGTGCCCTCTTCTTGCCTATATTTTATCTAATTTCGACAAAATACACACCCTACCATGCAAAAGATTTAGACACTGCACAATCAAGAACCAAATCTGCTCTTCTTAAAATTCTACATTAAATCGGGGGCTTTTCATTTTCCCTCAGAGCTACAGATATATTTTTTTTTGGATCATGTAGGTTTTAACCTGAATTTCTTCTGTATTTACCCCCATGTTTATGCTAGGCATCATGGTGGCACCTACACGGTGCGTACAATGTTTTCTTTACATACTTTGCTACACTGGTAAAGTATCCTAAAATTATTCCATGCATTTTGAACACATATTGACGGAAGCTTTGGTTTTTGGTCGGGTTGCACAATGTGCAGACGGCTAATAGGGTGGTGAATGATGGGTGGGTGGGAAGGTGGGTGGGCTGGCATCCCTGTAATAGAGTACCTACTTTGTGTAATCATCTCCTCTCACATCTCTAACTTGACATTCCTCAAACTTTATACAGTTCCTGTGGATACATTGAAGATGTGCATGTGCGTTTTTGAAAGTGATCAGACATTTTTAAAAATTTTACATGTAATTGAACTTCGTCATTTTAAGCATGTTTTAATTAGACGATGCCTATTTTGTGTAACCAACTCCTCTCACATCTCTAGCTTGACATTCCTCAAACTTTGTACATTTGTTATGGACGCATTGAAGATGTGCATGTGCGTTTTTGAAAGTGATCAGACATTTTTGAAAAATTTACATGTAGTTGAACTTCGTCATTTTTAAGCATGTCTTAATTAGACGTGCCTATTTTGTGTAATCAACTCCTCTTACTCTTCTAACTTGACATTCCTCAAACTTTGTACGGTTATTTTCCTAGACAAACGGCAAACTTTTTATACTTAGCATATACTCACAGACAGTCTATTATGTATACTATATAAACACCATGCGTAATGTCAGTGTATTTTAATTGAATTTGTATTTCAATTTTACTGTTAAATGTGACATATAGGCCCGATGGACCGGGTGTTTAATTTCCTATCATATGTGTATTTTCATGTTCTGATTGTATATAACACATGTCACTGTAATTAACCATTTACTTACTTACTTATTATGGATACATTGAAGATGTGCATGTGTCTTTTTGAAAGTGATCAGAATTTTTCCAAAAAATTTACGTGTAGTTGAACTTTTGTCATTTTTAAATCATGTCTTGAATTGACGGTATATATTTTTGAAATCAACTCCTCTTATAGCATTTATTTGACATCCTTTAGACCTTGTGCAGCTGTTATGGAAGCATTGAAGATGTGCATGTGTCTTTGTGGAAGTGTTTGGACATTCTTTGAAAAATTTACATGTACATGATGTAGTTTAGACTTGCTCAAGTCTCTATGTTGTTTTTATTACATTATCATTTCATCCAAATTTTACTGTGTTTCTCTGCTCTCTACCATACTTAATGTCACCAAACATATGTTTGGCATTATCAAAAGTATTAAAGAGAGCACTGATTATTAAACATAGAGACTTGAGCAAGTCTAGATGTAGTTGAACTTTATCAATTTTTAGGCATGGTAAATAAGACTTAAGCATTGAAATTGAAAAGGAAAACTGGTAGCACTTTTTGATAACATTTACTATGGTGTTATTTAGCAATGAAATAAATTTAAAACAAAAAATGAAATCATTTTCGATAAACATTTACTGCATTTAGTGAGACATATCATATTGGCAAGAAAACAATATTGCCCAAAAATGATAGAAATGTAAATACAGTTTGAAATTTGCACTTGATGACATTTGACCTTAATTCTCTTCATTATGTTCATCATAATTTATGTTTCAAAAACTTTGCAAATTGTAATTATAATTAAAAGATTTATATAGCCCCATGTTTTCGCACGTGTCCGAGGTACCTGGAGATGATACAGAAATTCGGATCTTAGTGATCGTGTGGGATTGTAAACTGTAAGGATATCCTTTAAGTAAACTGGAGATAGGTTGTTGAGGGGTTTGAAAGTATGAAGAAGTATCTTATATTGAATTCTGTATTCAACTGGGAGCCAGTGAAGATCTATTAGAACAGGAGTAATACGGTCGGATTTTTTTTAGCTTGTTATTAATATTGCAGCTGTGTTTTATGCCCTCTGAAGTTTGCTGGTGTGTTGAGAATGAATACCATAAAGCAATGCATTTCCATAATCTAATCTGGATGTAACTAGCGAGTTTATTACAGTTTCATCATTGATAAAAGAACGGATACAGTCAATTCTGCGAACGTTCACATATGCTGAGCGGGAAATAGAGAGACAGTGTTTTTCCATGGTAAGGGATTTGTCAAAGAATACGCCTAATTTTTTTTTTTACGAAAGATGAATCACTTACAACACAGTCACCAAATTCAAGATCAAAACTGCTCATATCTTTAAGTCTGTGTTTGGTGCGAAGACTACAAGTTCAGTTTTATCTTCATTGAGTTTGAGGAGGTTGATACTTATACTCATGTCCGATAAACAACTTGAGAGTTTGAGACAAATAAGTCCAATTGTCACCAGGTTCAACGATGACATAGATCTGCGTGTCATCGACATATATATGATACGTCATATCATGACGTCTGCATACTTCCCCTAAGGGTTTTGAAAAAAGACAGTAGAGTCTCGGACCCAGGGCTGAGCCTTTGCGGCACACCACATTCGACGAGACAAGCATCAGACAACGATGAATCGACGGCAACACATTGATATCTATCACTAACATAGGATTTAATCAATTTCAATGCAGATCCAGTGATACCAAACATGTTTTCCAAACAATAGGATATTGTGGTATATGACATCGAAAGCCGCGGAGAGATCGAGCAATACAAGGATAGAACAACTGTTATTGTCAAGTGCACTTACGATGTCATGATGTACCTTCATTAGTGCAATTCTATAGAGTGTCCTGTTCTGTACGCGGACTAAAAATTGTCATGCAGTTGATGCATCTCCAGATGGGCTTCGATTCGTTTTACAATAACCTTTTCAAGAATCTTTGAAACGAAAGAGAGATTTGACACAGGGGGATAGTTTTTGAAAATTTCTTTATCAACCCCTGGCTTTTTCAGTAATGGTCGAACAATTGCCTGTTTAAAGTCACTAGAAACAATGAATTCCAAAAGCGACTTGTTTATGATTAAGAAACTCTCGATGCATTGTTTCAATATATGCGCAGGAACTGGGTCCAATTCACAAGATTTGGGTGCTGAGTTCATAAGGAGTTTTCGAATTTCTCCTGTAGTTGCAGGTGCAAATTTCCTGAGGTGTTGACCATCAAATGGAATATCAGAGCAAAAAGGATCTTTTGCGCCATTGTTCGAAGCAATAGATTCGCAAACTGATAAACAAATATTGCTTATTTTCCCATGAAAATATTTAGCAAAGTTTTGCGATAATTCCTTTCCCTCAGAAGATGAAGGTAAAATGAGATCGGACGTGTTATCCATGAGCCGATTCGTCAGACAACAGAGCTTCTTAGAGTCTCTGCCACACTCGGTTTATTTTGTGTGAATAATATTCCTTTTTGCTCTGAGCTAAGGATTTGCTGTATGTTCGAACTGACTCCTTATATATTTGATGGTGTACAGTCATACGTGTTTGTCACCATGTACGTTTTTTTCGCTTAGTTCGTTTTAGCATATTAAGTTCCTTTGTAAACCACTGCGAAATATGTCTAACGATCGCATTTCTTTCTTTCAATGGTGCGTTGTCATTTATCACATCACGGATACCCTCATCGTAAAGGCCAACCATGTCTTCGATTGGAATATCGCTCTTTATTTTTGATAACCGAGACTCAATGTCCAGGCAAAACTTGTCGTGTTCAATTTCTCGTATTTTGCGAAAATAAAAGGACTTCCTTTGTTTTTGAGGTTTTTGTACTTTGAGGATGGAATGAATGCCTTTGTGATCACAAAATGAAACGCCTTTTGAGTCACATATGAGTTGATTATCAACGGTTGGAGCGGAATTCAGGATTGTGCTGTCATCTCTGGTAATAAGTACGTCCAGTATATGCCCGCGAGCATGAGTATCATCAATTATATGCTGTGTTAACCCATGCTCTTTGAAAGAGTTCATGGATATTTTGGAATTTGGGTCCTTAACCATGTCAAGATGGAAATTCATGTCACCTTTGATAATGAGTTCGTCCGATGAAACTACATGGCGACTTACATAGTGCGACCATTCATTGAAAAATTCAGTAAGCTGTTGTGATGGTAGCCGATAGACTATACATATTAGAATTTTCAAGTTCTGTGAAAACACCGTGCATTCCATGTGCTCAAAATGATGGAACGAATCATCTAACTGTAATTGAATGGAACGAAGATTTTTGTTGTAAATGAATGCAACACCGCCACATTTACGGTTCTTTCTGGGGATGTGGAGTATACTGTACAGCATAACCACCCGGAACGAGTTCTCCTATCACTATGCTGTCTGCGTCACTTCCGAGCCATAATGAGGATCTGTCTAAAGATTATATTTAAAAAATAATGTGGCATTTACTAATCATCATACTACATGTATGTAATAATATCTAAATTGTGTCGAATGGATGCCGAGAGGCAAATGATGGTCAAAATTAAACTATGAGTGTTGGTGCTAAGCAACCAAAATATTCATTTGTTAGTAGAATTGATCAATTTGATTGTGATGTTTTTGTAGTATTTTAAAAAGCCAAATCAGCTCATACAATTCAGAATGTCTCTTGTTTAATGAATATATATATTTCAGAGAGAAAAGGATTGAGAAACAAATCTGCACTTTTGATTTTGACACCGTATACCTCTTTGATTCATTGATTGTATCTTGTTTAGAGTCTCTCTCGAGAATTTTTCACTCATGTGGAGACGTCACCAAGACCGGTGAAGGGCTTCAAATTTTGGCCTTTGCTCGACGCTTAGGGCCATTGAGCAGTGAGGGTTCTTTAGCGTGCCACACCTACTGTGACACGGGACATCCGTTTTTAAGGTAATCTCCGAGAACCCGTGACATTCACACCTGATGTCGAGCGTTTGGCGATGAAACTGTCACTACCTATTATAACAATTTATTTCTGTCGCGGCCGGGATTCGAACCCCGGCCTTCCGTATGCGGGGCGAACGCTTTAACCTCTAGACCACCAAGGCGGTTTATACCTCTTTGATGTCATGAGAACTCATGCTACAATTCATTAAAATACAAAAATGAATGATCCCTGTAAATTTCCTAACAAAATTATATGTCATATGCCTGTTGGTCATCTTCAGTTTTTTTTCATATTCATGAGTGTCAGATCAACTATCAAATTATTATGTCTCCCCTCCCCAGAAGAGGGGTATTGCTTTATTGTAAATTCTTCTTCCGCTAACTCATATAGGGATCCAGGTTAGAATAGGTCCTCAGTACCCCTTACTTGTCGTAAGAGGCAACTAAATGGGGCGGTCCTTCGGATGAGACCGCAAAAACCGAATCCCAGTGGCACGATAAGCGCCGAGCATAGGCCTAAATTTTGCAGCCCTTCACTGGCCATGGTGACGTCTCCATATCAGTGAAAACTTCTCGAGTGGAACGTTAAACAATATAATATACAATCAATCAATCAATCTTCTTCCGCTTCCCATACAAAGTTTGTCCGAACCATAACCCTTTTGTCTTTTGACATAGGCCTTTGATATTTGGTATGTTACCATGCTAATACAATACGTCGATTCGATATATCCCTGTGAGCTCGAAATAAAAGACACCACAGAGTCGTCCACTTCTACTTCAGACTTAAATATTTTATTGAAAGTAGACATTAACGGCAAACTGATAACTCAACTGTATGACAAACGGCGTGATTTCAGTTTATCCATCGTCAACTTCCCATATTTATGTGGCAATATTCCATTATCACCTGCATATGGTGTTTATATCTCTCAATTGATTAGATACGCAAGAGCTTGTTCTGCGTATGGTCAGTTTTTAAATCGAGGTAAGCTACTGACAAACAAGTTGATGGTACAGGGGTTTCAACAGTCTTGATAGACTTGCTCAAGTCTCTATGTTGTTTAATTTTATTACTTTATCATTTCGTTCAAATTTTTCTGTGTTTCAGAATTCTAAATATCATTAAACGTCACCAAACATAGAGACTTGTAAACCCTGCACAGGGCTTATCAGGCTCCTAATTAAATCTGTCATCGTGTATCCCTCTGTAAGGTGTTTTATGACCTTTCCCCAAATCAAAATGTTTTAGTTTAGCTGTTTCATTCCTAGTGTTTCCATATGGTCAATTCACATGGCAGTTTCTACACTGTGAAAGTTTTTCAGTTTTATTAGGTCACCTTAGTAAAATCGGGTGACCTATTGCAACTGGTCTGCGTCCATTGTGAGTTAACAATTCTTGATAACTACCATTCCAATTCTATGAAGCATCCTTGGGACATGGGGGACATGAGTTGTAATTTTCAGGACTCCTATACTTCTGGGGCCTTAGGGCAGGGCAAAAATTGGCCAATTTTCAAATATTTTCTCTAGACACCACACATGTGTAAGAAAAAATAAATGCATTGTGATATAGATCAGGAAGGACTCTACCAAAACTGTAAATTTCACCATCCCCGGGATAGAGTTTCTGACCCCCAGGGAAGGGCCAAACGTGATATATTATTATAGTGTTTCTGTGTAAAACGCTTAGATAACATCTTCTTTTGTGCTATTGATACTAAATTGTAACTAAATGGATATTTAGAAAGAAAAGGTAGTCCTTTACCAAAATTGTAAATTTGATGATCTCAGGGGGTAGGGGTTTTGGTATCAGGGTGGGGCCAAAGTGGTCAGTTATTAAATGTGTGAAAAATAGAACTGTTTAAACTTCTTGATAACTACTGTTCCAATTCCTTTCAAATTTGGTATGAAGCATCTTCGGGACAGGACGTAAAACATCAATCAATCTTCAGGACAAGGGGGACACAAATTGTAAATTTCAGGACCCCTGCACCCCTGGGGCCTTAGGGCGGGACAAAAACTGCCAAAAGTAGACCAATTTTCTCAAAATCTTCTATATAACCGAATATCTTTTAAGAAAGACTAAAAGCTTAGTGATATAGAGTAGGAATTTAAGGCCTCTACCAAAATTGTAAATTTCATGATTCTAAATGGTAAGGCTTGGTTTCAGGGTGGAGCCAGAATTATTATAGTGATTATTGTTTTTATCATTTGAAGAACTTCTTTAAGTTTACTGATGCAGTATAAAAACTAATTGCATAATTTGGAAATACAAAAAATGGTGAATTTTGCAAAGTTATTCCAAGGATCATCAAAGACAGAATATTTTGTGCTAATTGAAAGATATTACTTGTACATTGACATAAATCCAGACACCCATACTGATAAAGTTTGCTTTAAGTGTGCAAGAGAAGTCAATAAGGTGAATGAACGTGTTTTGAAACTTAAGACAAACTGTAAGTGAACAATAGGAAGTCTGTTGCAATCCTATGGACATGGAACATCTAAGAGATTAGTTTCTGGTTAAATTTTAAGTCACTTATAGACAACTGATTTAATCCTTATGATATGGCTTTAGAAGATTAGATATTTCCGTGTTCATTTTAATTCAGAGAAGTTTTAATTGTTCAACTTTGTAACATTTTGGAAATCCCCATAGCCATACATCAACTGTCAACTTATCAGCGATTCTGCAACACCACACTGCAGTGTTGTAATATGATACCTTTACCGACCGTATTCTGGTCGGTGATTTTGCAGGGTTTACAAGTCTCTATGTTTGGCATTATTAAAAAGTATTAAAGAGAGTAACGATTATTAAACACGGAGACTTGAGCAAGTCTACAGTCTTGATTGAAGTCAGTATTTCGCAAATTCCATGGTCGTTATAACGATCTAGTTTGCCAATACAACCTATCATTGGGTCAAATGCTGTCTGACGTGTTTTATACCAATTGTTAGACCGTTCTCGGCACACTGATTTTGACTACGGATAACTCCGTTTGTAGTTAACCTGATGAGGATATTTGGCTCACGGCGGGTGTGACGAATACGGGACGTTTTGCCCCTGAGGACGTTTCGTGCTAAGACGATTCGCCCCAAAAGACGATTCACTCTGAGACGTTTCGCCCCAAGACGATTCGCACTTTGATATTAAACTTACATTGGTGACTGTCTTTATTTTCTTTAATTTGTAGATTAATGTTTATAAATATCCATACTGATTAAAAAATAAGTTAATAGCCTATGTTATAGAAATAATCAAACATGTGGAATTATAATTATAGGGATTAACACTCTCAACAAACTAGCATCTATATTTTGCGGATATGCTCCAGATGTCATTTCCACGGATAATATAATGAAGAGACTCCTTTCAATTATGAGATTCCGTTTATATATAAAAATAAAATTAAAATAATCTCTTCAATCCGTACATAGCAGAGATAGCAACGATGTGGGGTTTATGGATCGAATTTTTGCATTGGCAAAAATATGAAAATTTCATATACAATACCAGATACGTTAATATAGATAATTTTAAAAAATTGGTGTTGTGTTAAAGGAATTGCATGGTGTTCTGTTTGAAAAATATATTTCGCCGTACCAGATTAACATTTGAATTTGTTCCAAGTTGTAAATCTATTTCTCTGAGAGTGAAAAAAAGAAAAGAAAGATTGCTTTTCTAAATTAGACACCATGATTTCCTTAGATACACCCTCCTAAATCCGCTACCGGGTATACATGAATAATTTCGATTAAGAAATATGAAAAATTGAATGTTCTGTATTACTTAGCTTAAACAATATTTATTCGTAAATAATTCGATAATTTTTACAAACAATGTCTTATACATGAAATAGATTGAGAAACAAGCCAAAAGGCTTATATTAATCTCGCTCTAAATATCTTATAAGTAAGAGGTGAATGAAAATTCTAAGTAAAATAAGTCGTATACTAATTATTACAATACATGCAAAAAGAAATAGGAATAAAAGAGAAAAGCTGGAAATGATTATTGGGAGAAAAATAACACACGTTTATATGAATGATAAGTGTCGATACAGATCAAATAAATATAAACTATAGACAAAGTTGAAATAATATGAAGATTAAGAGCACTGCATTCTAATCTCAGTTTTGCATGAAGAGTTTGTCCGATTCTGGTTCCTAAGTAAAAATAATTTGGAATATCAACGACACTTATATTAAGATATTTCTTAAAGCTAGATAGAGAGGGATTTAATTGGACATTTCGAGGAAGTGCATTCCATTTCCTTATTGTAGATGGAAAAAATGAATTAAAATATAGCTTGGTTCTAGGGTTGATTTCTTGCAGTGAATTAGTTGCTCTTGTGTTGTAGTTGTGACCTTGATTTTTCAGAGACTGAATTCTATTGTTTAGGGAGTCATGTTATGGTATATCTTGTGGAGTTGAATAAGTCGATGATTTTCTCTACGCTTTGACAATGGATCCCATCCCGTTTCTGTATTACTTGAACATGTGACTATAAATCATATATAAAATGTTTAAGCTGCCCTGTCCAACCAGACTTTCATATCATTAAATATGAATATAATCATATAATCAAAAGGAAACTTCAATCACACTCAAGTACTAATTAAAATCAAGATCTAATTTGATTGAGGAAATTCAGTGTACATGGACTAGTATCATGCCTGTCTATATATGTTAACATCAAATGTAATCAGACAAAACTTCTTAGATATGTAGTTATATAGATAATAACCAAAGTAATTGGAAAATGCAGGGACATTTCGCACCACAAATGGGGCGAACCGTCCTAGTGCGAATCGTCGAAGTACGAAACGTCTTTTGGTGCGAAACGTCCCGTTACCGGTGTGACCGGTCGACAGGAGATGCTTACTTATTATAACTGTTTGGTGTTTTTTATTGTATGAATCAATCTGGGCATAAAGATTGTTCCCAAGAAGTATGAAGTTATTCTGTTGGCCGGTTTTAATATCATCTATAAAACATCGCAATCCGGGACCGTCGGGAGTACTAGATTTAACGCCTGCCCCATTTAGTGTCAACAGTAATGGCAGCGCCCATGAAAGAGTGTGTGTTTTGTTGTGCCACTATCAAAGGTCGCGGTTACAGGGCGCTGTCGTCAAAAACTTCAGTTGCACAATACAGCTATGCCCTCGAGTGCCTCAAATTTCATCCAACAGACGCATCATTCGCGTGCAGTCATTGTACGAACAAATTGAATCGAGTATGTAGACTCAACGAGTTAATGGTCACGAAAGTGGACCAGATGAAGAAGGAAAGAGATAAGTTGTTAGGTATGTTTATATTTTGAATATAATTAATTTGAAAATAAACTGACAAAGAAGTTGTAAATTTGCTCCATTAAGTGTACATGCATTGAAACCTATAGCAGATTATCTGTCAGATAAATCATACATTGTACTTGAGGGTACTATACAACTTATAAGCTTAAGTTTATAAATAGCTTTTTCAACTTGGGTTATGAACCAGGATTACCGGTATCTTACTTATAAAACAAACAATTTAAAAGACAATGTATTAATTTGCAGGTGTTTTAAGGCAACATATTATTGCTAAGCAAAGTACTCCAAAATGTACAGTAAAGAGGCCATTGATAAAGACACCATCTCCAAAAGGGATAATCAAAAGGTCACTTTTCACAATACCAGACCATTTCCAACCTCCTCCTGTACATCACGAGACAAAACAAAGCAGCATGGAAGAGAAATCAACACAATCACAATGTTCAAGCAATGAGTTTGAAGTTAATTTTGTAAAAATTGAGGTCCCTTTCGATTGAAATTTGACAGAGTTAGCAAAAAAGTGGTCAATATGAGTATTGACCGGGCCAGTGGTCGATACTGGTTGATTGAAAATTGTTTGACCATTATAGTCAGTGTTATTATTAGTTATTTCAAATGTTTAAGTGGCCATTATGGTATATACTGTAATTCATAACATGCACTATCAGTTTATAATAATACTTAAAAGTCATAATATTAAATAAATAATGTAAATGACTCTGTTAAATTGGAGAAGATGTATAGGTTGATGTTCAAATTCCTTAGTTTAACAAGAACTACCAATTGCTCCAAATCTTCATTTTAACTGTAAAGTAAACATTTGAGAGGGTTGGTTGGTGATGTTTTCATAACAATAACATGCACACTGGTCATCTCTGGTCTCAGCCTATGCTTATTAACACCTGTCAGCTCTGTTTTCTGTAATCAGGTAAATCTCCTGCTCTGTACATTGCAACTCATTGTTTATCTAGAGCACCTGCCACCCAAATTCATATTAAATCACTA
>NC_079164.1:37810518-37960518 GCF_947568905.1 Ostrea edulis
ACCATAATTATAAATTTTATTACACCTGAGGTAGGGGTTCTGGCTCCAGGGTAGGTCAAAATGGTCATGCAGTGAAAATGCTTTAATGTTAAAAAATCTTCTTACTTACTGAATGTAAATGAAATATTATAGACATTAAGAAAGACCATTAAGTTATCCTCTTAAGAGAATAAAGCTGTGTAACAAAATTATAGGTTTCATAATCCCTAGAGGAGTTCAGGCAGGATGGGGGTGGGTTGTTGGAGGGGGGGAATTTAAATGCTTCAAACCATTGTCCTTCTCTCTAGTGTAATTGAATGAGAAATTTATGCTTATGTAGAAAGAGCTGAAAACTGTGTACCAAAATTATAATTTTCCTGACCCCTGGAGATTCCAGAATGAGGATTTATGCAAATAGGAGACTCCCTGACAGATAGGTGCAGGGCTATTGTACTCAGGTGATCATTACAGCCTATAGGCCTCTTGTTTTGCATATTTTTTTATTTCCATTTTCTGACCTGTATTGAATTTTGGGTTCTTTTGTTAAGATTTTATATTTTTTCTTACATGGGAGGATACAGGCAGTTTCCAGGTTGATATTTATGTCTTGAAATGAAATTTGCATATATCCGTTCCGAATTCATTTATCCATTCTGAATAATTACAACTCTCAGAATTTTGTTGAAAATAATGTAAGGCTAATGATTTCCAAATATTTCCATGTATTTATAAACATTATTTAGTACCATATGAATAATTATTTTAATGAAATCAATTTTATGCAAAGTCACATGATTTTGTATATTTGCACATACAACATACAGTGTACAGTACATGTGTCTATATTTTTTATAATTATATTTTCAGAGTATATATCAACTTTTCTACAACAACACCAGTACCTCCGATCATGGGTCACTCTACAAGTTGAGAAATGTCATTAACAGAAGATCAGTGTCAGGACCCAAGGAAGTTATTAATAACTTTCGGTAATAGTCATTGTACATGTTTGTTTTATTGGGGGGTGTGTGTGCATAGATTGAGAAAAAGAAAACACCATGTAAATTGGTAATGTAAATGTGTACTGCAAAATTTTAATATAAATACCAAATCACTATCTCTTGAAAATAAGATGTCATGAAAATACAGTGATGTACAGTAAATGTTATATGTACCAATTTCTTTTTAGATCTAATCACCAGTTCATTCATGATGTCACAGACGCATACATCATTTCAGCTTTTATGGACAATATGGACTTTGATGAAATAACATCAGAACCTGTAAATCGCTCATTGTTCTCTTTGATGGATGAAAAAGCCAAGTCCGATTGGATTGCAGATGCTGCAAGTAATATTCTCAAGACACTAGGTTTAGATTCATGGACAGGTGTTCTGGAATTGAGGCAAGTTATTATGATATGTGTACATCTCCATATATATATTTACAAACTTGCATGTATAAAAAATTCTTTTGGAAAATTAGTTATTTAAAGTATATGGTTTCTTATGATGGACATTAAAGATAAATCATTGCATTGAAATTTTAGGTGACTGGAGTCACTCAAGTGGCCTATTGCTGTTGTTCTTTGTCTGTCGTCGTCTGTTAACAATTTTACATGTTAAATGTCTCGAAAAGTACAAGGCTAATTGTTACCATTTTTGGTGTGAAGCTTCTTTAGGATAGAGGAATATAAATTTTAAAACTTATGATCTTAGCTCCCCCAGGGCCTCATGGGTTGGGCCAAAAATCATGGGTTCAGCCTCTAGGTGACATCTTTATAGGAGTAAAAAATTCTCAAATGGAGCATTAAACAATAATATACAATCAATCAATCAATCAATCATGGCTTTATTGGTCAGGTCATTTGAAACTTGAAGGGGGGGGGGGGGGGGGGGGGGGGCTTTAACTTGACCATATAGTCATAAGAGTATATAATGCTTAAAAATATTTTGTTCTGCTGATATTCAATGAATTCAAAGATGAATAAACATATAGAGGAGAGGATACAGCTGTTTACCAAAATTACAGAGATAATATTGTGTGCATATTCATAAAGATCATAAAGCCGTGCACAAAAGACTCCAGAATATGAGACTCCCTGACAGGTCTATGTATGGGCCATGGTACTCAGGTGACTGTTAAGGCCTGTGGGTCTCTTGTTTTTTAAAACTGCAGATTTGAAAACAAATTTATATGTATTACAAATTAAGTAAAATATCTAAATCTCCAGGACTCAGTTGGCTGATCTTAGTGCAGATGATGTTCAGATTGAGGCAATGAAGAGGACAGACGTAGACAAATCTAAAGACATTGAAGCCATGGTTAAATCCATAAGGAGTGAAGGACCAGTCAGCAGTGTCTGCTGGGATAGCTTTTCGAACTTCAAAGACCCTATTCACTGAACGGATGTTCCAAAGCTGCATGAATGGATAAATGAACAGAAAGAGATTGCTGCAGTGTATATGTGAAATTTTTACTTTCCTGTTTGGTCATGTGACATGTCTCATTTTGAGTAGATTGCTTATTTATTATATTATACAATGCAATACGCCGGTTTCGAGATACGTCTAAGTTATTTCCCTTTAAAGAACTTTCGTACATAGTAGGGTGCAAAACAGTTTGTTTACATTGGGGAGTGGGACAAATATTCATCACTACATAAGTGAATGTGCTCAGTAAGTTTCTCATACGCAGTTTCATCACCCGAATTTGATTGATACACAAACTAAGTACATGCAAGTGATGAGTACATGTATTCAGGGAGTAATGAAATACATGGAGTCTTATTTTATCATGCTATTTCATTGGTCGTTGGTGTATATCCAGGATATTACTTGCAAATATGACATTGTTTCTATGTTTCCACTTTAGTAAAACATTTTTTTAGATAGTACTTTGAATTTCCTGCATTTACATATTTCAAGAGAAGCCACTTTTGATACATTTTATCGTCTTCCTTACTGACAGGTTCACGCTGTTCTACTTTGGGATTCAAAGTTCCACTATACATTTATTGCATGATAGTGAGGGAGATATGAAGATTTATTCACCCAAGAAAAATCATTCAACGCCCGAGGGGAATATGATTTTTCTTGGGTGAATAAATCTTCATATCTCCCGAACATTCATGCAATAAATTGTTTATTATACCGAAACAAAGCAAGACCACAAAATTGTATTTGAGATTGGAGTTTACTCATCTATACATCGTACATGTTTGTAGCTGAGATCGCCCTAACAGTAACATTGCGCCGTCAACGTATATATAGAAGGTACAAACAGCGAAACAGTGATATGATAACCAGTTTTTGTATTTCCATTCTCCTTGAATACTGATTTACTTGCATGTTTTTATATCAACCAAAATCAGTCGATTTTAAAACTGTATATCAGAGACCCGCATATTTTGTGCCTTACGAACTCTGAAAGTAGAATGACTCGGACTTATTGTGACGTCATAATACACTTCGTCTACTTTGACGTTAAATTTATGGAAAATGCACAAAGCTGCCCAAGGGGAAATATGATAGGGAGATATGATGTTTGAGAGGGAGATATGAAGTTTTGTCTTCCCTGGCACGTGACTGTCTAGACCAATCAGATTACGCGTCGCATAGAATTCTCATACTGAGGTACATGTATAATGATAATACATGTACCTCCTACAAAGAAGAGCTCTTATCTCAAAACTGTCATATTTACATATACCTCTTACTTGTAGTTCCTGTAAATGATTTTATCAAGATGCTCATTTAATGAGTCACTGTTTCCAATGTTATAGTATATAAAGACAAGTTGTAAACTGTATGAACTATTTATTTTTTATACACAATACATTGTACATATTAAGAGGGCACTTGGGTGACATAGTGTATTGGGATTTCATTAGTCCTTTATAAATAATTGCAAATTGCAAGCAATATATTTGAAAATCTCAACTTTTCAGTACCAATATCATTTTGATTGGATTGTGTACAGTACCATATCAAACCTGAAGATCTTATACAGACATTTACAACAGTTAGCACAACTCAACATGCAGACACTATAGTGCATGTACAATTATAGATTGCCACATTCACAGGTTGCTTTCATATTTACTTGTAAGAGACTAAATTTGGTAGAGCTGTGAATGGCGTGAAGTGTTCTTATGCAATAAGAGTTAGAATGAATGTATTAATTGTTTAACAACTAGAGATTGTTTTTATGAATAACAAATGTCTCCCCGGCTCCCCAAATCAGAAGACTCCAAATCAAACCTCCTCCCCTTAATGTACTACATGGTTTGGAGGAGAAAGCATGAGCAAGAACATAGACATAATGAACTCTGATAAGCCACATACATGTAGGAGAAGTGTTCACATGCTATTTTACATCCTCCACCCTCTTTAAGATCCACTATAACTTTTAGGAAAATAATTGGATCCTCCTGTCCCAACAATATGCACATCAACAAATGGCAATGAAGCATTGTTCAAAGTCCCAAATCTATTAGATAAGCCACATAGGAGAAGTGTTCACAAGTTATTTTACATCCTCCACCCCTTTTTGATCCACTGTAACTGTTTGGAAAATAATTGGATCCTCCTGTCCCACCAATATGGCAATGAAGCATTGTACAAAGTTCCAAATCTATCAGATAAACCATATAGGAGATGTGTTCACATGCTATTTTATATCCTCCACCCCTCTTTAAGATCCACTATAACTTTTAGGAAAATAATTGGATCCTCCTGTCTCAACAATATGCACATCAACAAATGGCAATGAAGCATTGTACAAAGTTTCAAATCTATCCGATAAGCCATACAGGAGGAGAAGCATTCACAAGATTTTGTAACAGACGGACAGACAGAAATACATGTATATCTCCTCCTGAAAAAGGGGAGACATAATAATTTCAGTTATATATACTGAACATAAATATCAGTTAAAATCAGAATCTGAGAAGAGACCTGTATCACCCTCATCATGACTGCTTGAGTGTGATGAAAATGTAGGATGCTCACTTTCATAATATGGATGTATTCCTTGTTTACAGTTTTCACAATCTTTCACTTGACATTTTTTTGCACACACATCACAAAACATATGCAAGTCTCTGTTAAGCTATGGCTTACTCTTGTAACAAGACAAAATGATTTCACGACGACAACTGGTTTCATTTTCAATGTACAATTTCATGTCACTGTCTATTAGTTTTACATCTCACTTTGTATAAATTAACATGAACACTGAATAACCACCATCTTTACCTGCCCTACCATACTGCTGTACAAATGAATCCATATCTGTGGGGCATCCATAATTTATTGTATATTGAACACCCTTAAAATTTACACCTATGCCAGCTGCACTAGTACCAATAAGAATTCTAATTATTCCTTTTTCATTTCCCATGTCATCTGTTACTAACTGCTTAACATCATCTGGAGTCTTTGAGTGATACATTTCAATATGATCAAGCAATTCAACATTTTCTTTGAACTTAATTCTGAATATTTTATACAATTTGCTGCAAGTACTAATAGCAGGACAAAAAATTAAATATTGTTCACAATGCTGTTGGTTTTTTTTTTCTTTCAGTAGTAACATTAAAAAATAAAATAAAAAGTATCTTCCACTGGGACGGTGTATTTGATACGCTGTAAAAATAACTCAATATTCTCCCTGTCTGGGTTTTGAACAATTTCTAAAGAGGCTGTCATACAAAATGTTTTTTGCAACTCCCTCTGCAGCCATATTTGCGTAACAGTCAACAAAATGATGGGGCAATCTACCAAGCTACGGACTTCACCCAACTTTTCATACCAATGACGGAATGGTTCAGCTCCATTTGTTGAGTTGCCCCTTAAAGGAAAGACATATATTCAAAGATTCACTTGGGAATTAAACTGCCTATGTAATGGACATCAATTAATGTAATATTTATGTCCCCTTCAAAGAAGAGGGGCATATTGCTTTGCACCTGTTGGAAGGTATGTCGGTCAGTCGGTAGACCAGATGTTTGCTCAATATCTTGAGAACCATTCACTTCATTCATCGCAGTGATATTTGATATGAGGGTTGGTTTCGAGTAGAAGAGAACACCTATTGATTTTCAGGTCAAAAGGTCAAGGGTCAATCTACTCTGAACTTAGAAAGACACTGTCTGCTCATTATCTTGAGAACCCTTTGCTTGATTGACATCAAACTTGGTACATGTACATCTTCAGGAGAAGATGACCCCTATTGATTATCAGGTCAAGGGTCAAACTGAACATAGGAATATACTGTCTGCTCAATATCTTGAAAATTCTTTGCTTGACAGACAACAAACTTGGTACATCTTATGAAGTAGATGACCCTAATGATTTTTGAGTCACCTGGTCAAAGGTCAAGGGTTAAACTGGACATAGGAATGTACTGTCTGCTCAATATCTTGAGAACCCTGCTTGACAGACATCAAACTAAGTACACTAGTACATTTTAAGGAGTAGATGGCCCCTATTGATTTTGAAGTCACCTGGTCAAAGGTCAAGGGTTAAACTTGACATAGTAATATATTGTTTCCTATATTTTAAGAATCATTTGCTTGATACCGCCACGGTGGTCGAGAGGTTAGAACGTTCGCCCCACATGCGGGAGGCCGGGGTTCGAATTTCGGCCGTGACAGACCGAAGTCGTTAAAACAGGTAGTGACAGTCCCATCGCCAAACGCTCGGCATCAGGTGTGAATGTCACTGGTCCTCAGAGATGACCTTAAAAACGGATTCCCCGTGTCACAGTAGGTGTGGCACGCTAAAGAACCCTCACTGCTCAATGGCCCTAAGTGCCGAGCATAGGCCTAAATTTGAAACCCTTCACCGGTCTTGGTGACGTCTCCGTATGAATGAAAAATTCTCGAGTGAGATGTTAAGCAAGATACAATCAATCAATCAATCATTTGCTTGATTGACACTAAATTTGGTACACTGGTACATTTTAAGGAGTAGATGACCCCTATTGATTTTTGAGTCACCTGGTCAAAGGTCAAGGGTTAAACTGGACATAGGGAATATACTGTTTGCTCAATACCTTGAGAACCCTGCTTGACAGACATCAAACTTAGTACACTGGTACATTTTAAGGAGTAGATGACCCCTATTGATTTTGAAGTCACCTGGTCAAAGGTCAAGGGTTAAACTTGACATAGTAATATATTGTCTCCTATATATTAAAAATCATTTGCTTAATTTACACCGAACTTGGTACTCTGGTACATTTTAAGGAGTAGATGACCTCTATTGATTGTTAGGTCATATGGTCAATCCACTCTGGACATAGGAAGATATTGTCTGCTCAATATTTTGAAATTTGTCAGGCACTACTATCATTTAAATGATGCATGTTTATGTCCCATACATGTTTTAAAGTCATTTCTTGTTTATATTTTAAATTCTGTGTATATATATATATATATATACAGTATGTATATATATATATATATATACATGTTTCCCTAACATTGGAAATAAGGGGCTTTTTTCATTGGAATATCGCAATAAGGAATGGTAAAGCGACCAATCGCATATAGAAGCCGAGACACACCTTCCAGCGAAAATATCGGCGTTGTGTCCCACGGGATGTAAACGTAGAGCGACCGACAGTGGGTTTCCGACGATGGGCATTTAGAAGCGATCACGGGTTTTTCGGATTTGACATTAAAAACGGAGGTGATCCCGTGTCGCGGCAGGTGTAGCACGTTAATGAACCTTGAATAGGACGTAAAACAAATAGCCGCGACAAACCAACTTTGAAAATTTCCACCCATCATATATTTTTCGGATCTCTTTTCTGCCAGACTTGCAAATATACATATATGATATTCAGCTGATTTGTTGTGTGCAGTTGCATATTGTAGAATTACAAATCAAGTTTGCTTCCACTTTCTGCAGATTGATGGGCTGTGGATTTCTGATAAGCAGATAAGGGATGAGTTGGGGATTCTAATTGACAATAACTTTCCACTTTCCACTTATTGTGTTTTTGTTTTTGGTTATCATTTTCGTTCCACAGCTCTAAAATATGAAACATCAAGATGTACATACCACGAAAAGTTACGAAGTCCATCATATTTGACTTTTTGAAACAAGATTGTATATGATCCACAGATTCAAACTTTGAACTTTGACAGAATAAAATGATTGCCATCGTTTCCGCGTTTCCTCCGGAATTGTACATCGTACTTTTGAACTTTTGTTAAGGATGTATGCTACACTAGGGAACTTTGATATGGATGAAAAGTGAAGGATATGTACAACGATATTTTGAAATCAAAATTGTCAAATTTACTTTATATAGTCAATAAATGCAGTTTTAGTAGAAAGCAATCTGAAAAAGAGTTTGAAACCTCTGCTGGACTGGAACCTGCGATCTACAGCACAGGCACCTGAAGTGTGGATAGTTTGTAAAGATCTTGTGTACATACATACGCCCCTCCCCCCGAATGAAATTATTTTATACAGAACCAAAAATGTATCCAAAAATATGTTATTTCCCCACCGATCACCTTCATAAGTCGTTCTGAATAGTCAGTTTGTATCTTAGTAAGCTTTAGAGATGACCACTTGTGAGATACTAATTTATGTATACATGTAATTTCATTCCGGGGGAGGGGGGGGGGGTACTTAAACAAGATCTACACAAGCTATTCACACTTCGGGTGCCTGTGATTTACAGCTCAGTAGTCGAAGTGTTTTATTTTTCTCTCTCTTATTAATTGTCGACGTGTTAATCTACTGAGCTACTCAGCTTGGCGCTGCTATTTTAATTGAATATTTATATATTTTCATCTGTTTTAAAGGGAAGTCGACCATTTTGACGATGTAGAGTACCTCCTTAAGGAGTACTCAACAATCGTCATAATAGTTGACTTTATTTTAAAACATGGATAAAAATACAAATACCAGCAATATTTGTCTATTCATTAAAAAAATATCGCCTAACTGAGTAGCACAGTACGTTAGCACGTGGACTCCTGAACTGTAGATCGTGGGTTGGAGTCCAGAAGGGGTTTTAAATTTTTTTCAGATTGCTTTCAACTAAAACTGCATTTTTTGACTAAATAAAGTAAATTTGAAAGTTTTCAATTTCAAAATATTGTTGTACATTTCTTCCACTTTTCATCCATATATCAAATTTCTCTGGTGTAGTATACCTCCTTTTAAAAGCGAGATTCTATCGTTCCAGTAACAGCGCGTGATCGAGCAGGCAAGTTTTACTCATTGCATTGGTTAGCCCTATGGTGTAATCAAAGTGAGTTTGGATGGCCACGCGAGGTCATTCTTTCAAAATGATTAGTCACTGAAAACAAAGGTAAAACTTGTTTCATTGAAATCTGAGAAACCTAGCCTCACAAATTTGCAGACACGATTAAGCGATTGGTTGTACATATTGTTTGACGTCTCACTGGAGAAGCGAAGTGACACGCTGTTATTGGACGATAGTACATGTACTTACTTTATATTTTAAACATAAAAATTCTATGACCAAAAGTAATGGTTACTTTCCCGAAACATCTTCGATTTCTGTGTAAAACCATAAAACATGCGAGGGAATAATCATGAGACCTTGGACCTACAGGGATGAGCTCCTTGACCTTGCTGGATGTCAGCCAATCGGAAAACACGGCATTATTCAATCACTTGATAAAAATTATCAATTGATATTTTAAGGAAGTTTTCAATATAACTCGACCTTTAATGTATACAATGAGGAAGTAAATTACCTATAAACAGGATATACTTAAATTTCAATCACTACAAATACTACATACAGACGTGAAATTGTAATATACTAACATTTTGAACAGCTGTCCTTTCGTTAAACTACATTTGATGCGTATCTGCCCTTCTCTTAATTCTGTATTCTTTACAGGACTTATGAGATTGATCACTGTTCGTAATCTTCATTCGTGCACGTGAAATACATGTTGCCGTGTTATTCTCGATTATCTTGCGTTACTTTTATTTTTCATATGATTCATAAAATACAGTATACTAAAATTTGTATTGCGCCCTAATCGATTTAAAAATAATATTTCACATTAAAAGGTAAAAAAGAAATGTCCTGCATTATTTAGTAGCATTGATAATCATTTGACGATCTGATTTCCTCAAATATAATAATTGTTAAAGTTTCAACTTTTAGTATGTAAAAATAGTAAACTACTACACTTTTGTCATGATGCCATTCCAATTCAAGCATCGCTCACACAGTATACCCGAATTATGGTTGTGTAATCTGTTTGTCAGAATTAGAAGTACTAGTTTACGAATGATTGATACATTTAAAGTTTTTGTGACAGACTGGAGTAATGATAATTTTGCCTTCATAATGTGTGTTCCACCGCAAGGAACAGCTATAGTCAAGATATGATTCCCAATATGAAATAAGTACTTTAGTACATGAAAAGGGTGACCAATTATAACTCTAAAGATGGATTCTCCTACCCCAAGACAAAAAGATTTAACCGCCCACCCCGTTCTCCTGGAGAAGGGCAATGCTAGTGCCCCCCTCCCACACACACACATTTCAGAAGAATACTGATCGTAACACAATCACTCTATGAAAGCAATGGTGAGTGGAATTGTGACTGATATTTATTTTAGAATTATTTGAGTGTTTACATGAAACCATTTTGTATCTTAACGATATGACAAATATGCGCTTCGGTATGACGTCATTATATGTTTGTTGTCAATAGATTACGAATTACTTTGATATAAAATGAAAAGTTATAACACTACCACAGGGTTTAAACATTGATCAAACTGGAGAAAATAACGGTATGTAAAACACCCAATGTTTATTAATCTTATCGCTGCCAGTAAGAAATGACTATTAAACACACGAAACCATCTCAGTCTTTGTTGTTGTTTTTTTTTTTTTGGGGGGGGGGTCTTTTTACACTTTACAAAGATTTACTGGAGTTTTCTTTGAATTTTCTTCATAACAGACAATTCACAATTTCTGCATACCTTGTTTATTAGTATCGGGAGGAGGAGGATGTAGGAGGTAGGGTTGTGTAGGAAGCAGCATATTATCAGAATAGTGTAGGTTTAGGTGCATGTAGCTAGTAGTGTAGGCAACAGGGTATTGTAGGAAGCAACACATTATCAGAATAGTGTAGGTTTAGGTGCATGTAGCTAGTAGTGTAGGCAACAGCGTATTGTAGGAAGCAACACATTATCAGAATAGTGTAGGTTTAGGTGAATGTAAGTAGTAGTGTAGGAAGCAGCATAATATTAGAATAGTGTAGGTTTAGGTGCATGTAGCTAGTAGTTTAGGA
This sequence comes from Ostrea edulis, assembly GCF_947568905.1. Taxonomy (NCBI): domain Eukaryota; kingdom Metazoa; phylum Mollusca; class Bivalvia; order Ostreida; family Ostreidae; genus Ostrea; species Ostrea edulis. Next base: position 37,821,812 of record NC_079164.1, read on the forward strand.
AGCAGCATAGTATCAGAATAGTGTAGGTTTAGGTGCATGTAGCTAGTAGTGTAGGTAACAGGATATTGTAGGAAGCAGTACAGTGTAGGAAGGAGGATAATATTAAGATAGTGTAGATACCAGAATTGTGTCAGTAGCAGGATAGCATCAGGAAGCAGGATATAGTATGAAAACAGTGTAGATAGCGAGATAAACGTTAATGGTAAATTATCGACAATCAGGATGACTTTAGCTTCTCCATCATCAACTTCCTATATCAACGTAGAAATATTCCATTATCACCTGCATGTGGTGTTTATGTCTCTCAGGTGATTCAATACGCAAGAGCATGTTCTGCGTATTATCAATTTGTGAAACTGAAGCAGGATACCGACAAGTAAATTGGTATCACAGGGGATTCAACAGTCTTGTTTGAAATCAGCATTTCTAAATACTATAGTAGTTTTAATCTTATTTGTGAACACAACCTTACATTAGGTAGAATGATGTTTCATACCAACTGTTTGGCTGTTCTCTACCTACTTATTTTGATTACGGATTACTCCATTTATCTGATCAAGATAGAGGGCTCACAAGGGGTGTGACTGGTTAACAGGGAATGTTTACCCCTTCTAGGCACCTGATACCATTTGTTATTTTCAAGTGTCAGCCTTTCCCCTGCTCTCAATTCTGTATTATTTATTGGATTTTTCATATTAATCACGGTTCCATCTCTTAACCTTTTGCAGAGCTTTTGTATCTGTCAACTGAGTGTCGTGAGTCTCCAAGCCGAACCACAACTTTTCTCAGCTACCTTTACCCCTACCACACATCTATTCGACTAGTACATGTACCATCACGGATGAACGTAGTGGTAGTAAGTAATTTCCAGCCTCAAAGTCAGTTTAAATGCATTTCCTCATAACTCTTTAACAGAGGGTCATCGTCGTCTGTTTTCTTTGTAAAAAGTACACAACAATATGCTGACCAGTAAGCCGATTCGCTTTGTAATGGGGGGGGGGGGGCGGGGGGGGGGGGGGGGCTGGTTCAGGGGTGTATCCCACTGGTGTGTGTATCCTAAGACTTTTAACGTAGGTAAGGACTATTTCTTTCATACGCGCCCGGAATTAGAAGTCTTTAGTATATGACATTAAAGAGGAGATCCCGTGACACAGTCGGCGTTGGCACTCAGAACCCTGACTACCACCAACTTGAGGAAAACATATGCTATTGTACTTGCTGCTTGTGGCATTGATGTGAGTGGATAATTTTAGAATGGGATACAAACACCTATAAATAAATAGACAACTTGTCCCAATGTTGTACATCAGTGAATAATGTGGTGTAATGTCAATATTATGGCCTTGGATATTTGTGTATATCCATTGTCGTAGTGGTTTCTGCAATATTTACCAGGACTCAATTTTCTTCCTGCGAATGTTTATCTAAAGTAGTGATGAAATTCTTAGGTCTATTAGATTCTCCTTTAAAATATTTCCTCGTTAGAGGAATTCTCGTGAAAAGAGTCTGAAATTGTTTAGCCAGGGTCACTTTCCTGTAATATGCACATGTGTGATGTAAGTTTCAAACAAAGTAAATTAGATATGAAGCAAAATCAAGATTTCATTAATTTTCAAGAAGTTTGGAATGAGGCACAACTTCTGACTAATTTACTGCCATTTTTTTATCCTTAAAATGATATATGACACAACTTATTCATTGAGTCAAGAGTTATGAAAATGGTATAGAAGATCAAAAATAATTTTGCATTTGAATGTAGCATATTAATTAACGTGTCGAATTGTAACCCAAAACAAAATTTAAGACCGTTTCATGAAAAGTGAAGATAATAAACAGTGATCAATCTCATAACGCAAAAAACGGACCCCTTGGTATACCAGAGGTGCGATCGGGTGCCTAGGAGGAGTAAGAATCCCCTGTCGATTTTTAAATTCAATTGTGTAGAAAGGTATTTCACACTTTTATAGTAAACTTTGTTTGAATATTCGATTTACATGAAATTACCCCGGTATGCCATAATATCATACAGGAAGTGTACTTTCATCTTTGTGATAGTACGAAGTTTACATCTTTCTATATGTTATATCGTACGCAAAGGGAATTTTAAACAAGTTACTTGACATTGGAGGATGATTCCAAAACACGTCATATTTTTATTGCTATATTCTTTACAAATGGCATATCCTCTTGTTGACACGAAGGACAGTGGAGAATGTGTTCGAAAACAGTAAGCTATATTCCTTCGTAATTTCTTCATAAACATTATTCTCAGTGCCCAGTATTTTGTATTGATAATCAGAGCATGATAACTGTAGTTTCCTTTGGTACGGAAACATCAGCTAATTTAATGAAAGTTACATTGAAACATTTCAGAAACACCACTAATTGCTGTGCGAACTATGCTTATAATGCATCAGTGAAGGATTGCGTCGGTTAGTTTATTTTCTTATCTCCAAAATATGCTGCACGAGTTTAGAAAATCAAATACCAATCCTTGAACATTTGTTCAGAAATTCCAGATGATCCAAATGTGTAACTCTTGTTTTGCAGAATGTGTAGGAAGCTTTGGTCATAATTGTTCAGAGGAGTGCCCAGGTGGATTTTACGGAAGATCATGTAACAGTAAATGCAGATGTTCTAATGACACTTGTAATAAAATATCGGGATGCTTGGAACGTAAGCCTCTCTCTCTCTCCCTCGCTCGCTCTCTCTCTCTCTCCCCCCCTCTCTCTCCGTGTCTTTCTCTTTCAGTATTCAATACAATTTACTGAAAATAATTCCACGTACCCTACTTAACATACTTTGTAGACAGACCGAGTGAGAAGGATGGAATCTGCTATGACAAAGAGTAAGTTTTGAATAGAAACAATTGTGCTTGCCCTATTCTCAATTTTGTATTTTGCAGGATTCATGAGGTTGATCACTTTTCGCTTCCTTTATGTTTGAATTATTGCCGTGACCTACACTCAAGGAAATGCTTAGAACACACGATTAACATAAACCTGCTATCACTGTGTGACTAACGATATTATTCTGTTTGCAGGAATGATACTTACTGTTGTGCAAACTACATGTACCTAAAGAATGAGCATAGATGTAAAGGTCAGTATAAAATAAAAAGACAGTGAACACTATCTAACGATTCCTTTTATCCTATACTTTGTCCAGTTAACAGCGGTGATGATGAAATCTTTTGTATTAATGAAGCATAAGCTATGGCCGAATTTGATATAGCGCTGGTTGTTTATATATATATATATATATATATATATATATATATATATATATAAAGCACAAACAAACAATTATAACACCCAACCTTACGTTTACCCCTAGGATCTAAACGATACATGTGAAAATCAATTAATTAATATATAAAGCACTAAATAATCACAACTAGGTACTGAAAATTTTCGCCCCAGCCCGGGGTCGAACCAGCGACGTACGGCACCCACCGCCTAGCAAGAGGGAAGTCGTTGTGGCCGAGTGGACTTACGCACTGGTTTGACAATCTAGGGAAGTCGTTGTGGCCGAGTGGACTTACGCACTGGTTTGACAATCTTGCTAGGCGGTGGGTGCCGTACGTCGCTGGTCTGGGGCGAAAATTTTCAGTACCTAGTTGTGATTATTTAGTGCTTTATATATATATATATATATATATATATATATATATATATATATATTGATCTGAATTCTACATATTTTTACAAATTAAATAAAACCTTTTTATATTGTTTTCCTTTTAAAATACTATTGAAAGACATTTTCAGGGACATGGCATTAATTGGCTCATTTTCTTTTCTATGGCTTATTTTCAATCTCAAATTGGCATGAATAATTCAAAATATCAATTTTGAAGAAAAATCAATTATCTACAGCCTTTAGTTTCGATATTATATTTAAATATGCTGAGGGTGCTAAAGTTGAATTTTAAAACTTCAGGTAGGACAACGAAATTTTCACATGGAAATACATGTATATATAAAATGAATATCAAATTCATAGATAAAGGAATTAGAAACCTGACTGTATTCTCTAGAAATTCCACGAACCATGTTATTTTTACAGAACATGAATTCTTAACAAATTTGTTGGTCTGTGAATTTCGCGAAATTAGTTGTCGTAGGAATAAAATCGGCTATATAATGTCTTCTAGTGCATCACAAAATTGATTCTCAAAATTCAAGTATACAAAATTAATCCATACATGTAGCATTTTGATCTAATTTCACAACAAAACCATCTTTGCAAATACATGTATATATATCAAAGTGATGTATCATGTGTTGAAATTATGTAATTGATTTCGTTTGCCGTGCGATAGTTTCAGGTACATGTGTATCCCTCCATCAGTCTGTTTCTCCGTCATTCAGTGCATCCCACTCCATCGAATACATGAACATCTTTGAAAGTTATTGGTTGAAGTTAAATGATGGATACATTTTTACCCCGCTTTCACTTTACTTTGTATCATTTTTTTTCTTATTGGACACTGGGCACACCTGTCTGCCGGGAGTGGAATAAGCCTGAAAGTAACCCTACTCTAATTTCTTTTTTGTAAAAATTGTATATATTGTGTAGCAATACTTTCACTAGACATGATAACGCGACAGTTGTTAGACTTGAAATATGTCTTATCAGAGTGTGTGGGAAGGTTTGGCATCAACTGCAGTCACAAATGTCTAGAAGGATACTACGGAAAACAATGCAGTGAGAAATGCACGTGCAATGCCAGTCAGTGTGACGAGATACTGGGTTGTCTGGAACCTTCCTCAGGTATTGTGACTTTCATCATCAACATTATCTTCAAAGTATATATGTCTAGTTTGCTTCTAAAAAAAAGGGGGGGGGGGGGGGTAAGCAAGTAGAAGAACATTTGCAAAATAGTGCAAGTCGAAATACCCCCCATTTACTCCCCCATATGACAATAGACATTTTCACCTTACATTTATAATTTGTGATAAAGCTCATATCATGTAAGTCTAAGGATACGTCATGCAGCCATTATCGAGAATGAAAACACTTTAGTACAGTACAAAAGCACGGGTAAAAGTAACATTTATGTCTATCAAGTTAAAATGTTGAGAAAGGCAATTTATATCAATCTCATTAAACTTCAGAATTCGGTAGAGACGGACAGTCAGTGTCGTTATCCACTAAAATCGTCCTACCTGCTTCATTAGCCGCTGGAACTCTGTTACTTTGCATTACTATAGGATGTCTGTGCAGGTACGTGGGTATCAAAGTAATAACATGTAAAAGGTCAACCTCTTCATTTGACGTATGTCCTAAATTGATGACACATGAAAATAATCAAAATACTATTCCATTAATCAGGTTTTTAAAGAAGAAGCACACTGCCGAAATTCAAACCAACCACGCTAACACAACAAATAGTAAACTATCTCTCTCTCTCTCTCTCTCTCTCTCTCTCGTTATATAAAAGTTTTAGGATTTAAAGTAATACTCACACTACAACTTCAGACAAGATAAGTTGATAAATGCCAATAATATTCTACTTTTTTAAGTGGGACAAGATGAAGATTCTGCTTGTATCTATGCTGCTGTGAATCGTCCAAAGAAAAAAAAGGGTTAATGGCATGTCACAACATGATACTACGTACGGCAACGCATCGATTTTAAAAGAATCACAACACGAAGGCACTGACGTAAGAATTGATATGTCCGTATCTCAAGAAAAACACATGGTGGAAGATTTGGATACGGAATACAGCATGTGTTTAGAGGTTGGGGAAATGTACGATGATACAGTTTGTATGACTCTCTCACAATCTGTTGAAAGAATACATTCATCTGAAATCGAGAGTTTTTCGATTTAAGTGATTTCCCAAGAGAAAGAGGAAGACAGGAGCTGTACATTTCCAAAAATCATTCGGAGAGACTGAGAGTCGAAATTCGCAACGTCTTGATGATAAGCGTCATTTTTGTTGTCAGAAAAAAATTAAATTACTTCAAAATTGAATGATTTAAAGACAAATTTTCAGGTGAAATAATGAGAAATGTGCAACATACACATTAGTTGATACTACATGTAGCACTTAGAAATATCCCATCATTATCACAAACATTTTACACAATAGATCTATTTTAAACATGCTGTATTAAAGATCAATCTGATGAAAACAAAATGCATTCTTTCAGACACTTTACCAGGAACATCTGATACTGTGGAAGACGTAAATGTATCAAAAGTAAAAGTGAAATGTTTAAGAATAGAGTTAGGAAATGATAGAATAGATCACTGTTTGTTATCTTCACATTTTCATGCCACTATTCTATAAGGAAGTCTTTTAAATTATCCAAATATGACGGAAATATTGACGACTCTGGTGCCTTTTATTTCGTGATCACTAAAGTATATCTGATCTGTAAATGAATGAAATGTGTATTTTCTATAAATGAACAAAGACAAGATATTGCAAGTTCCATTATTACAGAGAAAACTACGGAGTTTCAAGCACTCAGTAATGCGTACTGGAAATAAATTTATGTATGTAAAATAAAATTAATGGAAGACAAAAAATGAGCCGAATTTAATCACAAACGTTAGATACTATTTCATCTATCATTTTTCTGTAATTAAATGGAATGCACAAAGTCAGATAAGCAAACCTTGTTAAATTTGTTTTATTATTATTCTGTCAAGAAAAATACCATGAAATTGTGCAACGTTTTTGTTTTACTTCAAAAATGTATTGTTGAACTGATGAGATTGATGACAATAAAAATTCTCTCTTACATGATGACAAATCTTCCGTGATATCAAGCTTCAAATATTATAAAAATACAGCGTAAGACCGTTGTTAAATTTATTTCAAAACCCGACTTTATGGTTATGAATTGTCAATACTTTTGGACAAAACTCACTGAAGGGTGAGACAGTCCTCTAGGAGATTCATCCAAGGGGTACAGGAGATAGATTATAGATGTGAAAAGTATGCCTTTGGTTGAACGCGAGTGGTACATATGTAGTTTGTCAGATTGCGTCTCCATGACCACCACCGTTACTATTGAAATCACAGTATTATTAGTATTCTTTTAAGTATATTTATGCTTTTTATCACATTTACCCCCCTTTATCCAGTGGATATCACTCGTACGATATTCCGTTTGTATTCCACATTATGTATTCCTACACCGAGTGACGTAATGTGCATAGGAACTGGATCAGGGTGGCAAAATTCCCAATAAATCAATTTTAAAAATTGATGGAAGTTGCACAGGTGTCGTTAAAGTTTTCAAAATTTAAAAAAAATAAATTCATATGTGAAGTAATTTGCTAAGATCGAGGGAACAGACCTGACATTTTCAGTAATTGAAATAGTTTTTCTTCAAATTCAAAATGAGATTTTTCCTAATGAACGTCTCCATCCGACCCCTTTTCAGAACTGAATGACGTACTATATAACTCCTTTTGAGTGTTAGAAAACTCGATATTTCACATATTTTACATCCCGCCTCTGATATACCCAGGGGCCCGTGATTGCCCAACTCTATTTTGTATTGCTTATCAGAGTTATGAGATTGATCACTGTTCGTTAACTTCACCTTTCATTAGGAAGCGAACACTTATCACATATTTAACCTTTATTCAGTGGATATCAACTTTCCAACTCCATGCAGCACATTGCACAGAAAACGATTCCCTCACCTATACAGATTACGAAACACAAGAACATCCAACAATGAATGCTTCATGACCCTCCATGTCACAGGAAATATAAAAACTCTCTGAATGGCAATGTACATGGACAATTCATCGAAAACATTCACACATGCAACTGTAACAAATCAAAAAGAACGTGAGTTCATTTTCATGAATAATCACACAATTTCAATGTAAAACGTACTTAAATGTAATTGCTTTCTCATTGACAATGATCTTTTGTGAATCAAACATAGTGACAGTCAATGTTCATTTTTTTTATTCATATTTCCAACGAACTATTTGTAGCGGTGTAATGTTACCATTACGAATGTAGTTAAGGTTAAGGTAAACAAAACGGAATTTTTCAAATGCAAATTCAATAGGTTTAGTTTGTTAGGATAAAATATGTGATAAAAAGTATCTCCCATAGTTCTATCCCGAACTTTGGCTGGAAAACACAACAAAGTGGATAATAATCACACCCAACCACAAACCATGATATCTATATATCTATCTATCCAAATATAGAGCTTACTTTAGGTGTAACCGATCAACTTGAGATGATTACTCTTTCTAAACACCTGACCCCTTTTCCAGTGTGTGTAGGGTTCCGTGTTTATTTTATTTTTAATTTTGTATTCTTTATAGGAATTATGAGATTCACCATTATTCGTTATTTTTTCTTAATCCCTTGAGCATTTCCTAAGAACACTACTGGACAAAGCAATTTTAAACAACTGCTTAAAGGAAACAACGCATGTTTCCAAACTTTTTCATTTGCTCAGGAAAATTTATTCTTTTCATGCCTAAAACTACTTTAAATGTGTTTTAATGAAATAGTTTGCGTAGTTTTTAGTTTGAAAGCGATGAAATTCAAATCTTGGGATATGCATATTTACTTTTGCTATTTTACGCGTCATTGTGTGTGACATCGGGATTAAAAACATCTATTGGCCATTTCATAAACAGATTAGATTTAATCGACAAAAAACCCAATATTATCACGTTAACTGCTTGTAAATAACATTGTATTAAGGTGTTTTGTGTCGTTCAATGGTGTACTAGTTGTCTGTAGAAAGTAGTATTTTTCAATTTTTTGAAGGAAGATATGAGAAAAAAGACGTGGATAAGTTTTTGTTGGAGCAAGAACTTTACCTTAAACAACAACAACAACAAAAAACAAAACAAAACAACAAAAAACCAGGCACCTTTGCTCGTGCACTTTTTCAAAATCGGTTTCGACAGATCCAGACGCGTGCTCCCACTTCCCACTTCATAACGACGTGCTGATCACAATTCAATAATAATAATATCGCTTTATTAAAATAGAATATTGTAATTTCTTCTTTAAAGTTGATTATTTTTATTGATTTGTATTTTGTCCTTTCCGAAATTCACCCGTGAGAGTAGTTATAGGCCTAGTTGTCAACAATGTAACGTATGATAATTTGCCTATTCTAAAAGTAAATAATAACTGCACGGTTTATTTTAGAAAAAAGCGCCAATTACAGATGTATAAAAGAATACCATTACCAAACAGTTTGTAGACGGCAACCCATATAAACATTATTTACTTGCAATATTGCCGATTTCAAACTCACTTTCATCGCGATATTTGGGTATTTACATCGCTATTTGTATGCAAGGGTGGCTAAAACATTTAAGATCCAGGAAATATGTCAACATCGATTTAATTGCTGTCCATGGTGCATAAATTAGGCCCCTAAAAGCTGAATTTTTAAAAAATATCTCACACTACTTTCACAATCAGTTGATTGAAGAAGGGCGCATGGGACGTCATTATACCATGTGACTACCTGTCTAATTAACGAGACTTTTTTTAATCGGGGCTTAGATGTGAATCCGTATTGTGACTAATTATCGCAATATTTTGGTGAACTAACTATTAGAACTAATTACTATAAGCATAAGAAAGACAGAATGCATATAATTTTGTATACTTTGAAAACATACGATGTGTCCTAAAGGGATTGAGATTAAACTTATTAAAGGATGATACTATACCATTTGTAGATGTGCAGAACAAATCTCATTTCGTCAAAACATGTATGCATGTGCATGCACGTGCATTAGCCTAACTCATTTGTTTTACAATTAAATCATTGGAGACGTATATCGTAAATGAAAGGTGAAGATAACGAACATTGATTAATCTCTTAAATCCTATAAACAATACAAAATAGATAGTTGGGCAAACACGGACCCCTGGACACACCAGAGGTGGGATCAGGTGCCTAGGAAGAGTAAGCATCCCCTGTCGACCGGTCACATCAACCTTGATCCCTATATCGAAGAAGGGCGCATTAGACGTCATTATACCACGTCACCACATACATTGTATCTAATTAACGAGACTTTTTTAAATCAGGGCTTAGATTTAAATCTGTATTGTGACTAATTATCGCAATATTTCGATGAACTAACCATTAGAACTAATTACTATAAGCATAAGAAATACAAAATGCATATAATTTTGTATACTTTGAAAACATACGATGTGTCCTTTAAGGAATCAGATCGGAAATAGCATTCGATACAGAATAACAGTTTAGATAGAAAAATACCAATACTTACGCCGCAAGTATATATTACATATCGTAACTATAATTTGAATGTTCAAATGTGCCAAACTACATGCGCATGCACGTGTGCTTCATACTGATTGGATAATACTCAAACGTCTATAAATATCATACAAATGGTGGAAATGGGATGATTTTCACAGCATAGATGATATAATCAAAATGTCAGATGGGGTACACGTCATACACAATCTAAGGTTCATCGTGGGATCCAAAGACGGAAAAATATTTAACAATTCGTTCAGTTCTAACTTCCAATTTATCTATAGAATTACACGTTGTTGCTGCTGTGAATGCTGTATTGGACAGATCAGAAATAGCATTCGATACAGAATGACAGTTCAGAAACGAAAATACCAAATGCACTCCCGTGAACGGAAACAGAAGACTGCGAACAACATTTAATAAATTTCAGAATATTTCCATTCCACAGTTTTTTTGATTAAAAACAACCTAAATCAGGTTATTTGTAGTATATAAAACAGTAAGAACAAGTATTTTTAAAAAGGCAACAATGGCTAATAATTATTTTTTCAACATTTCTTCTAAAAGCATCCCGTAGGGAACCAGGTTAAAATAAGTCCTCAGTACCCCTTGCTTGTCGTAAGATGCGACTAAATGGGACGGTCCTTCGGATGAGACCGCAAAAATGTAGGCCCCGTATCATAGCAGGTGTGGCACGATAAAAGTCCCTCCCTTCTTAAAGGCCGTAAGCGCCGAGCATAGGCCTAAATTTTGCAGCCCTTCACCGGCAATGGTGACGTTTCCATATGAGTGAAATATTCAATCAATCAATCTAAAAGCAGGTAGAGAGTGCGATAATGTTGTAATCATTGAAAGATTATTCCATATATGTACGCCTGAATATTGAAAAGAGTTTATAAAAAGGATTGTTTGATGTTGTGGTAAACTAATATTATAATTTAAATCTGAACGCAGGGGATATGAATCATTTCCCCTATCTTTGGTCGTCACGAAAATATTTTAAACAGCTAACTGTGAAGGAGAAACTTCAAACGTACTGTGCTACAACATGTGCCAGACGTGGTATAAATCAAATGTGGATTCTAACAAACATCTAAAGAACCTTTAGCAAATTTGAAATCACTAAACTCTTCTCAAATCACACCATCAAAACGTATGGCTTTTCAACACCTTACACAATCATTCCTTACGATAAAGTAAAGAATAGACTTTTTGACATAATAGACAGTTGCTTTTTCAACAAAAATAGAAAAAGGAAATATTCATTTCTGGGTATCAGTCATTAAAAATACTTTAAAAAACCACTCTGATTCTACGCACAAGTACTCTGAAGTTGATGTTAAAAGATGCTGGAGTTCCTCATTGACAATATCTTCGACATCCTCACAAGTCAAGGGTTATTGATTCGTTACATCACACTAACCCTTGACACCAGTCGTTATATAAAAGATGGGCTCATTAGACCATTACGCAATCCACTATGAATAAAACATCTAATGAAATCACTGTATCTTGTTATCGTGTACATCGATACAAATGACGCGATATCCTACTGCTCTATTGATACACACGCACAATTGTAATATTTACACCACTGATTACGTTTATTGATAGTTGATCAAGTTTGGAAACTTATTTGCTTAAGACAATATTGCTTAAACGATTGAAATAGCCATAACTGTAGGTACATGTATCAATACACGTGTTTTTATTTGAATCTCTAAAACGAATCAATAACACTTGACGTGTGAAGATGTATCTTCGAAATCTTTGGTTGTTGGAATCGTGGTCCTGTGTTAGCTGGTTTTTTTTTTTATTCTTATGAGGAAGAATTTATTCAAACACTTCTACATGAGAGGAAAAGCTCTTTAGCTGTGGCCTTCAACTCGACATTTAGATATATCAATAACGTTCAACTCGACATTTAGATATATCAATAACGTTCAACTCGACATTTAGATATATCAATAACGTTCAACTCGACATTTAGATATATCAATAACGTTTATTGGCAATAATCATTTTCATTCATGTGTCGACTTAATATATCCCTGTGAACTCGAAATATGAGGCACTATAGAATATTTTACATTGGCGTTCTACTAAAATATTTTATTAGAATAGATGCATTACAATTGGTACCATATAAGTATTGCATGTTAAAGACAAACTAACAACTTAATTCTATGACAAACTGGATGATTTCACCTTCTCCATTGTCAACTTCCGATATTCATGTAGCAAAATTCCAATATCACTCGCATATGATGTTTATATATCTCAACTGATTCGATAGACGGGAGCTTGTTCTGTGTATGATCAATTTTAAAATATTGAGGTACGCTATTGACAAACAAGTTGATATTACAGGCGTTTCAACCATCAGCTTCAAAGTCAGCATTTTACAAATTCTATGGTCATTATAATTATCTAACTTGAGAATACAATCTGTCATTGGTTTAAATGCTGTCTGACGTGTGTAAGAGCAATTGTTAGGGCATTCTTTGCATACGAATTTTGACTACGGATTACTCCGTTTACTTGATCAAAATATAGGACTCATGGCGAGTGTAACCGGTCAACAGGGGATGCTTACTTCTCCTAGGCACCTGATCCTACTACTGTCAAACTAGACAGCTAAAGCTGAAGATAATTTAAAGTGAACAATCTTATAACCCCTATAAGGAATACAAAATAAAGAGTTGGACAAACACGAACACCTGGACACACCAAAGGTGGGATTAGGTTCCTAGGAGGAGTGAACATCCCCTGTCGACCGGTCACACCCACCGTGATACCTATAACTTGATCAGGTAAATGGAGTAAGAGAATGGCCTAACAATTGGTATATGAAACACATCAGGCAGCATATGATCCAACGACAGGTTGTATTAGCAAACTACATCGTTATACCGACCATAGAATTTGCGAAATGCTAACTTTAAACTTTTGAAACTCCTGTAACATTAACATGCAAGGTGAAGATAACGAACAGTGATCAATCTCATAACTGCTATAAGCAATACAAAATAGATAGTTGGGCAAACACGGACCCCTGGATATACCAGAGGTGGGATCAGGTGCATAGGAGGAGTAAGCACCCCCTGTTGACCGGTCACACCCGCCGTGAGTCCTATATCTCCTTAAGCGAGATTCTATCGTTCTAGTAACAGCGCGTGATAGAGCAGGCAAGTTTTACTCATTGCACGCGAGGTCATTCTTTCAAAATGATTAGTCACTGAAAACAAAGGTAAAACTTGTTTCATTGAAATCTGAGAAACCTAGCCCCACAAATTTGCAGACACGATTAAGCGATTGATTGTACATATTGTTTGACATCTCACTGGAGAAATTTTCTCTCAAAAACGAAGTGACACGCTGTTATTGGACGATAGTACATGTACCTACTTTATATTTTAAACATAAAAATTCTATGACCAAAAGTAATGGTTACTTTCCCGAAACATCTTCGATTTCTGTGTAAAACCATAAAACATGCGAGGGAATAATCATGTGACCTTGGACCTACAGGGATGAGCTCCTTGACCTTGCTGGATGTCAGCCAATCAGAAAACACGGCATTATTCAATCACTTGATAAAAATTATCAATTGATATCTTAAGGAAGTTTTCAATCTACCTCGACCTTTAATGTATACAATGAGGAAGTAAATTACTTATAAACAGGATATACTTAAATTTCAATCACTACAAATACCACATACAGACGTGAAATTGTAATATACTAACATTTTGAACAGCTGTCCTTTCGTTAAACTACATTTGATGCGTATCTGCCCTTCACTTAATTCTGTATTCTTTACAGGACTTATGAGATTGATCACTATTCGTAATCTTCATTCGTGCACGTGAAATACATGCTGCCGTGTTATTTTCGATTATCTTGCGTTACTTTTAGTTTTCATATGATTCATAAACTACAGTATACTAAAATTTGTATTCCGCCCTAATCAATTTAAAAATAATATTTCACATTAAAAGGTAAAAAAGAAATGTCCTGCATTAAAGTAGCATTGATAATCATTTGACGATCTGATTTCCTCAAATATAATAATTGTTGAAGTTTCAACTTTTAGTATGTAAAAATAGTAAACTACTACATTTTTTCATGATGCCATTCCAATTCAAGCATCGCTCACACAATATACCCGAATTATGGCTGTGTAAACTGTTTGTCAGAATTAGAAGTACTAGTTTACGAATGATTGATACATTTAAAGTTTTTGTGACAGACTGGAGTAATGATAATTTTGCTTTCATAATGTGTGCTCCACTGCAAGGAACAGCTATAGTCAAGATATGATTCCCAATATGAAATAAGTACTTTAGTACCTGAAAAAGGTGACCAATTCTAACTCCAAAGATGGATTCTCCTACCCCAAGACAAAAAGATTTAACCGCCCACCCCGTTCTCCTGGGGAAGGGCAATGCTAATGCCCCCCCCCCCTCCCCTACACACACATTTCAGAAGAATACTGATCGTAACATAATCACTCTATGAAAGCAATGATGAGTGGAATTGTGACTGATATTTATTTTAGAATTATTTGAGTGTTTACATGAAACCATTTTGTATCTTAACGATATGACAAATATGCGCTTCGGTATGACGTCATTATATGTTTGTTACCAATAGATTACGAATTACTTTGATATAAAATAAAAAGTTATAACACTGCCACAGGGTTTAAACATTGATCAAACTGGAGAAAATAGCGGTATGTAAAACACCCAATGTTTATTAATCCTACCGCTGGCAGTAAGAAATGACTCTTAAACACACGAAACCATCTCAGTCTTTGTTTTGTTTACTTTTGTTTGTTTTTTTTTTTCTTTTTACACTTTACAAAGATTTACTGGAGTTTTCTTTGAATTTTCTTCATAACAGACAATTCACAATTTCTGCATACGTTATTTATTAGTATCGTATCAGCTTCCTTTACCCCTACCACACATCTATTCGACTAGTACATGTACCATCACGGATGAACGTAGTGGTAGTAAGTAATTTCCAGCCTCAAAGTCAGTTTAAACGCATTTTCTCATAACTCTTTAACACAGGGTCATCGTCGTCTGTTTTCTTTCTAAAAAGTACACAACAATATGCTGACCAGTAAGCCGATTCGCTTTGTAATGGGGGGGGGGGGGGCTGGTTCAGGGGTGGATCCCACTGGCGTGTGTATCTAAGACTTTTAAGGTAGGTAAGGACTATTTCTTTCATACGCGCCCGGAATTAGAAGTCTTTAGTATATGACATTAAAGAGGAGATCCCGTGACACAGTCGGCGTTGGCACTCAGAACCCTCACTACCACCAACTTGAGGAAAACATATGCTATTGTACTTGCTGCTAGTGGCATTGATGTGAGTGGATAATTCTAGAATGGGATACAAACACCTATAAATAAATAGACAACTTGTCCCAATGTTGTACATCAGTGAATAATGTGGTGTAATGTCAATATTATGGCCTTGGATATTTGTGTATATCCATTGTCGTAGTGGTTTCTGCAATATTTACCAGGACTCAATTTTCTTCCTGAGAATGTTTATCTAAAGTAGTGATGAAATTCTTAGGTCTATTAGATTCTCCTTTAAAATATTTCCTCGTTAGAGGAATTCTCGTGAAAAGAGTCTGAAATTGTTTAGCCAGGGTCACTTTCCTGTAATATGCACATGTGTGATGTAAGTTTCAAACAAAGTAAATTATATATGAAGCAAAATCAAGATTTCATTAATTTTCAAGAAGTTTGGAATGAGGCACAACTTCTGACTAATTTACTGCCATTTTTTATCCTTAAAATGATATATGACACAACTTATTCATTGAGTCAAGAGTTATGAAAATGGTATAGAAGATCAAAAATAATTTTGCATTTGAATGTAGCATATTAATTAAAGTGTCGAATTGTAACCCAAAACAAAATTTAAGACCGTTTCATGAAAAGTGAAGATAATAAACAGTGATCAATCTCATAACGCAAAAAACGGACCCCTTGGTATACTAGAGGTGCGATCGGGTGCCAAGGAGGAGTAAGAATCCCCTGTCGATTTTTAAATTCAATTGTGTAGAAAGGTATTTCACACTTTTATAGTAAACTTTGTTTGAATATTCGATTTACATGAAATTACCCCGGTATGCCATAATATCATACAGGAAGTGTACTTTCATCTTGTGATAGTACGAAGTTTACATCTTTCTATATGTTATATCGTACGCAAAGGGAATTTTAAACAAGTTACTTGACATTGGAGGATGATTCCAAAACACGTCATATTTTTATTGCTATATTCTTTACAAATGGCATATCCTCTTGTTGACACGAAGGACAGTGGAGAATGTGTTCGAAAACAGTAAGCTATATTCCTTCGTAATTTCTTCATAAACATTATTCTCAGTGCCCAGTATTTTGTATTGATAATCAGAGCATGATAACTGTAGTTTCCTTTGGTACGGAAACATCAGCTAATTTAATGAAAGTTACATTGAAACATTTCAGAAACACCACTAATTGCTGTGCGAACTATGCTTATAATGCATCAGTGAAGGATTGCGTCGGTTAGTTTATTTTCTTATCTCCAAAATATGCTGCACGAGTTTAGAAAATCAAATACCAATCCTTGAACATTTGTTCAGAAATTCCAGATGATCCAAATGTGTAACTCTTGTTTTACAGAATGTGTAGGAAGCTTTGGTCATAATTGTTCAGAGGAGTGCCCAGGTGGATTTTACGGAAGATCATGTAGCAGTAAATGCAGATGTTCTAATGACACTTGTAATAAAATATCCGGATGCTGGGAACGTAAGCCTCTCTCTCTCCCTCGCTCTCTCTCTCTCTCCCCCCCTCTCTCTCTCCGTGTCTTTCTCTTTCAGTATTCAATACAATTTACTGAAAATAATTCCACGTACCCTACTTAACATACTTTGTAGACAGACCGAGTGAGAAGGATGGAATCTGCTATGACAAAGAGTAAGTTTTGAATAGAAACAATTGTGCTTGCCCTCTTCTCAATTTTGTATTTTGCAGGATTCATGAGGTTGATCACTTTTCGCTTCCTTTATGTTTGAATTATTGCCGTGACCTACACACAAGGAAATGCTTAGAACACACGATTAACATAAACCTGCTATCACTGTGTGACTAACGATATTATTCTGTTTGCAGGAATGATACTTACTGTTGTGCAAACTACATGTACCTAAAGAATGAGCATAGATGTAAAGGTCAGTATAAAATAAAAAGACAGTGAACACTATCTAACGATTCCTTTTATCCTATACTTTGTCCAGTTAACAGCGGTGATGATGAAATCTTTTGTATTAATGAAGCATAAGCTATGGCCGAATTTGATATAGCGCTGGTTGTTTATATATATATATATAAAGCACAAACAAACAATTATAACACCCAACCTTACGTTTACCCCTAGGATCTAAACGATACATGTGAAAATCAATTAATTAATATATAAAGCACTAAATAATCACAACTAGGTACTGAAAATTTTCGCCCCAGCCCGGGGTCGAACCAGCGACGTACGGCACCTACCGCCTAGCAAGATTGTCAAACCAGTGTGTAAGTCCACTCGGCTTACACACTTACGCACTGGTTTGACAATCTAGGGAAGTCGTTGTGGCCGAGTGGACTTACGCACTGGTTTGACAATCTTGCTAGGCGGTGGGTGCCGTACGTCGCTGGTCTGGGGCGAAAATTTTCAGTACCTAGTTGTGATTATTTAGTGCTTTATATATATATATATATATTGATCTGAATTCTACATATTTTTACAAATTAAATAAAACCTTTTTATATTGTTTTCCTTTTAAAATACTATTGAAAGACATTTTGAGGGACATGGCATTAATTGGCTCATTTTCTTTTCTATGGCTTATTTTCAATCTCAAATTGGCATGAATAATTCAAAATATCAATTTTGAAGAAAAATCAATTATCTACAGCCTTTAGTTTCGATATTATATTTAAATATGCTGAGGGTGCTAAAGTTGAATTTTAAAACTTCAGGTAGGACAACGAAATTTTCACATGGAAATACATGTATATATAAAATGAATATCAAATTCATAGATAAAGGAATTAGAAACCTGACTGTATTCTCTAGAAATTCCACGAACCATGTTATTTTTACAGAACATGAATTCTTAACAAATTTGTTGGTCTGTGAATTTCGCGAAATTAGTTGTCGTAGGAATAAAATCGGCTATATAATGTCTTCTAGTGCATCACAAAATTGATTCTCAAAATTCAAGTATACAAAATTAATCCATACATGTAGCATTTTGATCTAATTTCACAACAAAACCATCTTTGCAAATACATGTATATATATCAAAGTGATGTATCATGTGTTGAAATTATGTAATTGATTTCGTTTGCCGTGCGATAGTTTCAGGTACATGTGTATCCCTCCATCAGTCTGTTTCTCCGTCATTCAGTGCATCCCACTCCATCGAATACATGAACATCTTTGAAAGTTATTGGTTGAAGTTAAATGATGGATACATTTTTACCCCGCTTTCACTTTACTTTGTATCATTTTTTTCTTTCTTATTGGACACTGGGCACACCTGTCTGGCGGGAGTGGAATAAGCCTGAAAGTAACCCTACTCTAATTTCTTTTTTGTAAAAATTGTATATATTGTGTAGCAATACTTTCACTAGACATGATAACGCGACAGTTGTTAGACTTGAAATATGTCTTATCAGAGTGTGTGGGAAGGTTTGGCATCAACTGCAGTCAAAAATGTCCAGAAGGATACTACGGGAAACAATGCCACGAGGAATGCACATGCAATGCCAGTCAGTGTGACGAGATACTGGGTTGTTTGGGACCTTCCTCAGGTATTGTGACTTTCATCATCAACATTATCTTCAAAGTATATATGTCTAGTTTGCTTCTAAAAAAAAAGGGGGGGGGGGGTAAGCAAGTAGAAGAACATTTGCAAAATAGTGCAAGTCGAAATTCCCCCCATTTACTCCCTCATATGACAATAGACATTTTCACCTTACATTTATAATTTGTGATAAAGCTCATATCATGTAAGTCTAAGGATACGTCATGCAGCCATTATCGAGAATGAAAACACTTTAGTACAGTACAAAAGCACGGGTAAAAGTAACATTTATGTCTATCAAGTTAAAATGTTGAGAAAAGCAATTTATATCAATCTCATTAAACCTCAGAATCCGGTAGTCTACATGGACAGTCAGTGTCGTTATCCACTAAAATCGTCCTACCTGCTTCATTAGCCGCTGGAACTCTGTTGCTGTGCATTACTATAGGATGTCTGTGCAGGTACGTAGGTATCAAAGTAATAGCATGTAAAAGGTCAACCTCTTCATTTGACGTATGTCCTAAATTGATGACACATGAAAATAATCAAAATACTATTCCATTAATCAGGTTTTTAAAGAAGAAGCACACTGCCGAAATTCAAACCAACCACGCTAACACAACAAATAGTAAACTTAATCTCTCTCTCTCTCTCTCTCTCTCTCGTTACATAAAAGTTTTAGTATTTAAAGTAATACTCACACTACAACTTCAGACAAGATAAGTTGATAAATGCCAATAATATTCTACTCTTTTTAAGAGGGACAAGATGAAGATTCTGCTTGTATCTATGCTGCTGTGAATCGTCCAAAGAAGAAAAGGGTTATTAGCATGTCACAACATGATACTACGTACGGCAACGCATTGATTTTAAAAGAATCACAACACGAAGGCACTGACGTAAGAATTGATATGTCCGTATCTCAAGAAAAACACATGGGGGAAGATTTGGATACGGAATACAGCATGTGTTTAGAGGTTGAGGAAATGTACGATGATACAGTTTGTATGACTCTCTCACAATCTGTTGAAAGAATACATTCATCTGAAATCGAGAGTTTTTCGATTTAAGTGATTTCCCAAGAGAAAGGGGAAGGCAGGAGTTGTACATTTCCAAAAATCATTCGGAGAGACTGAGAGGCGAATTTCGCAACGTCTTGATAATAAACGTCAGTTTTGGTTGTCAGAAAAAAATTAAATTACTTCAAAATTGAATGATTTAAAGACAAATTTTCAGGTGAAATAATGAGAAATGTGTAACATACACATTAGTTGATACTACATGTAGCACTTAGAAATATCCCATCATTATCACAAACATTTTACACAATAGATCTATTTTAAACATGCTGTATTAAAGATCAATCTGATGAAAACAAAATGCATTCTTTCAGACACTTTACCAGGAACATCTGATACTGTGGAAGACGTAAATGTATCAAAAGTAAAAGTGAAATGTTTAAGAATAGAGTTAGGAAATGATAGAATAGATCACTGTTTGTTATCTTCACATTTTCATGCCACTATTCTATAAGGAAGTCTTTTAAATTATCCAAATATGACGGAAATATTGACGACTCTGGTGCCTTTTATTTCGAGATCACTAAAGTATACAGTACACGACACGAGTTTTATGTAGGGGTGGGACGATGCACCGATGCATCGCGATATTTTTTCTGACGATCTACGTATCGATACACCCACTGATATAACGATACTTCCATTTAATCCAAAAAAATCCGAACAGAAGAATTCAGTTATTTTACACTCGAAAGTGAAAGTAAAAGTACGATATGATTGTCAAAAATGGCGGCGAAGCAGGACTTCGTCAAATTAGTAATACCAACTGGCGCTAGATCTGCGGTTTGGGATTCATTCGGGCTACCCGTTTATGAGAAAAATGGGGTTCGAACCACAGATAAATCAAAGGTAATCTGTAAAGTTTGTGATATTCAACTGAAATACAATGGGAATACGACGAACATGATGAAGCATCTTAGCAGACATCACCCGTCTGCTATGTTGTCTCCAACATGCGGCGGAACAAAGTCAACCAACATAAAAAAAGAGAATGACACTGATTTGCCACGAGCATCATCATCGGGACAATTACTTTTGACAGACCTGAAGAAACACACAAAATATTCCTCGGATTCGACCCGGGCTAAGGCATTAAACAGAAAAGTTGGGGTGTTTATTGCCAAGGATTTGAGGCCCCTGTCAATTGTCGACAATAAGCATTTCCGAGAGTTTGTCACGGAATTAGACCCAAGGTATTCTTTACCTACCAGAAAGCACTTTTCTGATAAAATAATTCCTCAGCTGTATTGTGAATTTGTTTTTCACTTATTAAATTTGAAAGTTTGAAACTCTTTTTACAGTCTTTTACTAACATGAAAAGTATCGCGATATATATCGTATCGTGTCTATGGTATCGTGATACGTATCGGATCGGCTTTATGCTGTATCGTCCCACCCCTAGTTTTATGCGTGTTCCACGCAACGCGGTGGAACAAATTTGCCCCAAACACGGTGGACCTTTAAAATTGTCGGCACCTTTGAAGTCCTATTTCTTCCGTGTATGTCACCGCCCATCTCCGTGGATGTCACCTGTACCTCTGTCGATGCCACCGTGTACCTCCGTGTGATAAAACAAAGAAATAATTTCCGAAATGATTCACCCAAAAAACCTTTTCTCTTGGCCAGAGCATGCATGCCCCCCCCCCCCCCCCCCCCTACCCCTTTCATTATTTAGAAATTAGCTATAAATCATTCAATTCTTGTAATTGTTTAATGATACGTTGGTATTTTGGGTACATATCCGTATGTAGACTTCCCTGCAGACGTTCACACCTTTTTATGAAACGCCCAAATTCTCGACATCCTGTATATAAACACCTGTGTTATTCCCACCACTCGTCCGTACATTGTTTCACGGCACGTGCAGCACAATTTCACCAAATAAAAGAAGGGTCATGAACAACGACAATCACATGCCAGTAATTTCAATTTGATAAATAGCAGCTCAAAGAAATGTGTACCACCAGCAGTGGTTTATTTTTAACTTGAGGTTTTCATTGTAATTAGGAATAGTTGATTAAGGTCTGCTATATACATGTTTACATTGGAGATGAATTTCATTATGTACTCAACTGTGATGCAATGTGAGCAAAGAATAAAATTTTTATCACCTAAGCAAGAAAAAAATTAAAAATATCTTTACTTTTAAACAAACCTTTAGAAAACTCCGTACTTTCATTAAGAAAATAATAAAATAAAATGTGCTCCCCTACCTAGAATGCCCATACTTCACATTAATAATAACACGTGTTTTTTTCCTAACTTAATAAATACTTCATTACACGCATGCATTATTTACTAAATGTATATATAACAACTTTTTGTCTTTATATTTTTGTATACCATTGCATAATGGTGATGAGATCCAATAAATTGAATTGAGTACATGTAGTCTTGAAATATCACAAAGTATACAGTTGACAACGATTGAAATAAAAATGCAGATGTTTTCTCGTTTATTCAGTGACTCACAAACTTGCGCGTCTTCTGAATGAAAGTTGTAAAACAAAAGTACTAGGTTTTGGTCAGTTTATAACATCATACGGGGGTGACATTCATCTCATCTCCGCTAGTAATGGGTTTTGGGTCATCTGTGCCTTCGTGGACGAAAACTCTTGGCTAGCGAAGATTGGGGGGGGGGATGCATTAACATGTATTATGAAGGTGAAATCGAAGAATTATATAGTAAATCCAATGATGTTGTAGTATATATATAGCATGTATTTATTTTATTTTTGACTGAGAGGGAGATAGACAGCTAAGCATGTAACATCGTTTTAGAAGGGGGGGGGGGGACTCATTCATTAGTCCTAACCCGGACTAGCCGAAAAATTTAACATGTAAAGAAATAAAAAAATATATATATATCAGAATGAAAGTGGATGGATAATTAATCAAAAAGAAATTGTACTTTCAAGATTTATACTGAACGTATTAAACTTCCCGTATCTGCATACATTCATGAATATTATAATCAATGATTACCAATGCTCTCTCTCTCTCTCTCTCTCTCTCTCTCTCTCTCTGTGTGTGTGTGTGTGTGTGTGTGTGTGTGTTGCTTTCATTATCTAATGCATCTAAATTTTAAAATGATTTCATATAGCAATTAAAGATTTTAATAATCGATAGCGTATATGGTTAAGTCATTTCTGTTTATATTGATATTAGTCTTTTTTTCATGAACTAGTTGCATTTGACACCGAGAATTACAAACACGTAGAATCGGAGATGGTGTAATTTGAAAACTTGAAAGTTAAGGATTTAGCCTTGTAACTTTTTGTTCTGTGACTTTCCGTGCTACATTCGTAACGATCTACCCACTGCACGATTTAAGAAATTGAAGTCGGAAGGGGGAATTGAGACAGTTTCAGACTACTACACACACACACACACCCTTAAGGTTTTCGTAATCGGATAATTTAAGCACCATTTGTTGTTATCTTATTGCCTGTCAATAATTTTACACAACTTAACCGGCAACATACCCCTTCTAATACATTGAAAAATATAAATAATGTTAGCACGGGGCTCTATAAAGTTCAATCTTTAGTTTGGTCATACTTCGTCATTCGATAACTTATCTACAATAAAAAAAATGTTTGTCGGTTTAGCGGTACTATGATGTATGACTATAACAATGACCTGTGTATAACTTGTACATTCCATGCAAATTCGAAGGGGTTTTCGCCTCAGTAGAACAATGGGGGTCAGCTAATCCGTGTATTTGAAATCAACAGAAGTGCTTGGCTTCTTGTGGAAAGTGTGAAATATATTGGGTCGGCGCAAGATACCCGTGATCTTACACTAGATCTGATATCTCGCCGATCCAATATATTTCACACTTTTCATAAGAAGTCAAAACCCAAACTAGCTAACCGTAATTTAGTTATACTGTGACAAAGACCCTAGGAATTTGCATGGTATATACTTATTATACAAAAATCATTACATTATCCAGACACTCTCGATGAAATTTTTTTTAAGAAAACCTCTATCAATTTGAAAATACATTGAACATAAGTCTCCGTCAAATGTAATTAACTCGGGATTTTAAAAATAAATAATTCGATGGTTTGTATTTTTGCTTCTATTAATTAAGTAATAAATTAATTCCAATTTGTTAATCATCGACAATGCTCTAATTTCTATATTGGATCAAGTTATATTTGTCAAGATGCATATTAACACAATATGATGAAAGTAATTATGTTAAACAGCGCATTTGTCAGAGAGAGAGAGAGAGAGAGAGAGAGAGCGCGCACATCGGTAATTATTAAATATCCCTATTACATGTTGTACATGTATGCTTTTCATTTACTGAATATACTAATTCGCATTCAAAACAGGAATTGCCTGCAAGTACGCATTATTTAAACACAGAATTTAAGAATATTTTAATGAAGAACAAAAGACTAAAAGAAAAAATGTCAAAACCAGGTTTTCTCAAAAACATAATATATAGTGTTTGGTATCGTTGGAATTGGCTCATAACGCTGAAAAACAATATAAGTATCAGGAGGGAAAATATTGACATTTTTCCTCTTCTTAAAATTTCACCCTTATCATGAGTATTTGGCCTGCGGCACATTTTCACATCTCCCGCAAGGCGCCCGTGGCCAGAACAAAGCTCTTAGCAGCTGTGTGTATTCGCAAATAACACACACCGTGGAACACGGAGGACACGGTGTATCTCCGTGGATTTTCTACCGTGGTCTTTCCACGGTGGGGTGTATAAAACTCGTGTCGTGTACTGTATCTGATCTGTAAATGAATGAAATGTGTATTTTCTATAAATGAACAAAGACAAGATATTGCAAGTTCCATTATTACAGAGAAAACTACGGAGTTTCAAGCACTCAGTAATGCGTACTGGAAATAAATTTATGTATGTAAAATAAAATTAATGGAAGACAAAAAATGAGCCGAATTTAATCACAAACGTTAGATACTATTTCATCTATCATTTTTCTGTAATTAAATGGAATGCACAAAGTCAGATAAGCAAACCTTGTTAAATTTGTTTTATTATTATTCTGTCAAGAAAAATACCATGAAATTGTGCAACGTTTTTGTTTTACTTCAAAAATGTATTGTTGAACTGATGAGATTGATGACAATAAAAATTCTCTCTTACATGATGACAACTCTTCCGTGATATCAAGCTTCAAATATTATAAAAATACAGCGTAAGACCGTTGTTAAATTTATTTCAAAACCCGACTTTATGGTTACGAATTGTCAATACTTTTGGACAAAACTCACTGAAGGGTGAGACAGTCCTCTAGGAGATTCATCCAAGGGGTACAGGAGATAGATTATAGATGTGAAAAGTATGCCTTCGGTTGAACGCGAGTGGTACATATGTAGTTTGTCAGATTGCGTCTCCATGACCACCACCGTTACTATTGAAATCACAGTATTATTAGTATTCTTTTAAGTATATTTATGCTTTTTATCACATTTACCCCCCTTTATCCAGTGGATATCACTCGTACGATATTCCGTTTGTATTCCACATTATGTATTCCTACACCGAGTGACGTAATGTGCATAGGAACTGGATCAGGGTGGCAAAATTCCCAATAAATCAATTTTAAAAATTGATGGAAGTTGCACAGGTGTCGTTAAATTTTTCAAAATTTAAAAAAAATAAATTCATATGTGAAGTAATTTGCTAAGATCGAGGGAACAGACCTGACATTTTCAGTAATTGAAATAGTTTTTCTTCAAATTCAAAATGAGATTTTTCCTAATGAACGTCTCCATCCGACCCCTTTTCAAAACTGAATGACGTACTATATAACTCCTTTTGAGTGTTAGAAAACTCGATATTTCACATATTTTACATCCCGCCTCTGATATACCCAGGGGCCCGTGATTGCCCAACTCTATTTTGTATTGCTTATCAGAGTTATGAGATTGATCACTGTTCGTTAACTTCACCTTTCATTAGGAAGCGAACACTTATCACATATTTAACCTTTATTCAGTGGATATCAACTTTCCAACTCCATGCAGCACATTGCACAGAAAACGATTCCCTCACCTATACAGATGTACGAAACACAAGAACATCCAACAATGAATGCTTCATGACCCTCCATGTCACAGGAAATATAAAAACTCTCTGAATGGCAATGTACATGGACAATTCATCGAAAACATTCACACATGCAACTGTAACAAATCAAAAAGAACGCGAGTTCATTTTCATGAATAATCACACAATTTCAATGTAAAACGTACTTAAATGTAATTGCTTTCTCATTGACAATGATCTTTTGTGAATCAAACATAGTGACAGTCAATGTTCATTTTTTTTATTCATATTTCCAACGAACTATTTGTAGCGGTGTAATGTTACCATTACGAATGTAGTTAAGGTTAAGGTAAACAAAACGGAATTTTTCAAATGTAAATTCAATAGGTTTAGTTTGTTAGGATAAAATATGTGATAAAAAGTATCTCCCATAGTTCTATCCCGAACTTTGGCCTTGGCGAGGAGATGGAAAACACAACAAAGTGATAATAATCACACCCAACCACAAACCATGATATCTATCTATCTATCCAAATATAGAGCTTACTTTAGGTGTAACCGATCAACTTGAGATGCTTACTCTTTCTAAACAGCTGACCCCTTTTCCAGTGTGTGTAGGGTTCCGTGTTTATTTTATTTTTAATTTTGTATTCTTTATAGGAATTATGAGATTCACCATTATTCGTTATTTTTTCTTAATCCCTTGAGCATTTCCTAAGAACACTACTGGACAAAGCAATTTTAAACAACTGCTTAAAGGAAACAACGCATGTTTCCAAACTTTTTCATTTGCTCAGGAAAATTTATTCTTTTCATGCCTAAAACTACTTTAAATGTGTTTTAATGAAATAGTTTGCGTAGTTTTTAGTTTGAAAGCGATGAAATTCAAATCTTGGGATATGCATATTTACTTTTGCTATTTTACGCGTCATTGTGTGTGACATCGGGATTAAAAACATCTATTGGCCATTTCATAAACAGATTAGATTTAATCGACAAAAAACCCAATATTATCACGTTAACTGCTTGTAAATAGCATTGTATTAAGGTGTTTTGTGTCGTTCAATGGTGTACTAGTTGTCTGTAGAAAGTAGTATTTTTCAATTTTTTGAAGGAAGATATGAGAAAAAAGACGTGGATAAGTTTTTGTTGGAGCAAGAACTTTACCTTAAACAACAACAACAACAAAAAACAAAACAAAACAACAAAAAACCAGGCACCTTTGCTCGTGCACTTTTTCAAAATCGGTTTGGACAGATCCAGACGCGTGCTCCCACTTCCCACTTCATAACGACGTGCTGATCACAATTCAATAATAATAATATCGCTTTATTAAAATAGAATATTGTAATTTCTTCTTTAAAGTTGATTATTTTTATTGATTTGTATTTTGTCCTTTCCGAAATTCACCCGTGAGAGTAGTTATAGGCCTAGTTGTCAACAATGTAACGTATGATAATTTGCCTATTCCAAAAGTAAATAATAACTGCACGGTTTATTTTAGAAAAAAGCGCCAATTACAGATGTATAAAAGAATACCATTACCAAACAGTTTGTAGACGGCAACCCATATAAACATTATTTACTTGCAATATTGCCGATTTCAAACTCACTTTCATCGCGATATTTGGGTATTTACATCGCTATTTGTATGCAAGGGTGGCTAAAACATTTAAGATCCAGGAAATATGTCAACATCGATTTAATTGCTGTCCATGGTGCATAAATTAGGCCCCTAAAAGCTGAATTTTTAAAAAATATCTCACACTACTTTCACAATCAGTTGATTGAAGAAGGGCGCATGGGACGTCATTATACCATGTGACTACCTGTCTAATTAACGAGACTTTTTTTAATCGGGGCTTAGATGTGAATCCGTATTGTGACTAATTATCGCAATATTTTGGTGAACTAACTATTAGAACTAATTACTATAAGCATAAGAAAGACAGAATGCATATAATTTTGTATACTTTGAAAACATACGATGTGTCCTAAAGGGATTGAGATTAAACTTATTAAAGGATGATAATATACCATTTGTAGATGTGCAGAACAAATCTCATTTCGTCTAAACATGTATGCATGTGCATGCACGTGCATTAGGCTAACTCATTTGTTTTACAATTAAATCATTGGAGACGTATATCGTAAATGAAAGGTGAAGATAACGAACATTGATTAATCTCTTAAATCCTATAAACAATACAAAATAGATAGTTGGGCAAACACGGACCCCTGGACACACCAGAGGTGGGATCAGGTGCCTAGGAAGAGTAAGCATCCCCTGTCGACCGGTCACATCGACCTTGATCCCTATATCGAAGAAGGGCGCATTAGACGTCATTATACCACGTCACCACATACATTGTATCTAATTAACGAGACTTTTTTAAATCAGGGCTTAGATTTAAATCTGTATTGTGACTAATTATCGCAATATTTCGATGAACTAACCATTAGAACTAATTACTATAAGCATAAGAAATACAAAATGCATATAATTTTGTATACTTTGAAAACATACGATGTGTCCTTTAAGGAATCAGATCGGAAATAGCATTCGATACAGAATAACAGTTTAGATAGAAAAATACCAATACTTACGCCGCAAGTATATATTACATATCGTAACTATAATTTGAATGTTCAAATGTGCCAAACTACATGCGCATGCACGTGTGCTTCATACTGATTGGATAATACTCAAACGTCTATAAATATCATACAAATGGTGGAAATGGGATGATTTTCACAGCATAGATGATATAATCAAAATGTCAGATGGGGTACACGTCATACACAATCTAAGGTTCATCGTGGGATCCAAAGACGGAAAAATATTTAACAATTCGTTCAGTTCTAACTTCCAATTTATCTATAGAATTACACGTTGTTGCTGCTGTGAATGCTGTATTGGACAGATCAGAAATAGCATTCGATACAGAATGACAGTTCAGAAACGAAAATACCAAATGCACTCCCGTGAACGGAAACAGAAGACTGCGAACAACATTTAATAAATTTCAGAATATTTCCATTCCACAGTTTTTTTGATTAAAAACAACCTAAATCAGGTTATTTGTAGTATATAAAACAGTAAGAACAAGTATTTTTAAAAAGGCAACAATGGCTAATAATTATTTTTTCCACATTTCTTCTAAAAGCATCCCGTAGGGAACCGGGTTAAAATAAGTCCTCAGTACCCCTTGCTGCGACTAAATGGGACGGTCCTTCGGATGAGACCGCAAAAATGTAGGCCCCGTATCATAGCAGGTGTGGCACGATAAAAGTCCCTCCCTTCTTAAAGGCCGTAAGCGCCGAGCATAGGCCTAAATTTTGCAGCCCTTCACCGGCAATGGTGACGTTTCCATATGAGTGAAATATTCAATCAATCAATCAATCTAAAAGCAGGTAGAGAGTGCGATAATGTTGTAATCATTGAAAGATTATTCCATATATGTACGCCTGAATATTGAAAAGAGTTTATAAAAAGGATTGTTTGATGTTGTGGTAAACTAATATTATAATTTAAATCTGAACGCAGAGGATATGAATCATTTCCCCTATCTTTGGTCGTCACGAAAATATTTTAAACAGCTAACTGTGAAGGAGAAACTTCAAACGTACTGTGCTACAACATGTGCCAGACGTGGTATAAATCAAATGTGGATTCTAACAAACATCTAAAGAACCTTTAGCAAATTTGAAATCACTAAACTCTTCTCAAATCACACCATCAAAACGTATGGCTTTTCAACACCTTACACAATCATTCCTTACGATAAAGTAAAGAATAGACTTTTTGACATAATAGACAGTTGCTTTTTCAACAAAAATAGAAAAAGGAAATATTCATTTCTGGGTATCAGTCATTAAAAATACTTTAAAAAACCACTCTGATTCTACGCACAAGTACTCTGAAGTTGATGTTAAAAGATGCTGGAGTTCCTCATTGACAATATCTTCGACATCCTCACAAGTCAAGGGTTATTGATTCGTTACATCACACTAACCCTTGACACCAGTCGTTATATAAAAGATGGGCTCATTAGACCATTACGCAATCCACTATGAATAAAACATCCAATGAAATCACTGTATCTTGTTATCGTGTACATCGATACAAATGACGCGATATCCTACTGCTCTATTGATACACACGCACAATTGTAATATTTACACCACTGATTACGTTTATTGATAGTAGATCAAGTTTGGAAACTTTTTTGCTTAAGACAATATTGCTTAAACGATTGAAATAGCCATAACTGTAGGTACATGTATCAATACACGTGTTTTTATTTGAATCTCTAAAACGAATCAATAACACTTGACGTGTGAAGATGTATCTTCGAAATCTTTGGTTGTTGGAATCGTGGTCCTGTGTTAGCTGGGTTTTTTTTATTCTTATGAGGAAGAATTTATTCAAACACTTCTACATGGGAGGAAAAGCTCTTTAGCTGTGGCCTTCAACTCGACATTTAGATATATCAATAACGTTCAACTCGACATTTAGATATATCAATAACGTTTATTGGCAATAATCATTTTCATTCATGTGTCGACTTAATATATCCCTGTGAACTCGAAATATGAGGCACTATAGAATATTTTACATTGGCGTTCTACTAAAATATTTTATTAGAATAGATGCATTACAATTGGTACCATATAAGTATTGCATGTTAAAGACAAACTAACAACTTAATTCTATGACAAACTGGATGATTTCACCTTCTCCATTGTCAACTTCCGATATTCATGTAGCAAAATTCCAATATCACTCGCATATGATGTTTATATATCTCAACTGATTCGATAGACGGGAGCTTGTTCTGTGTATGATCAATTTTAAAATATTGAGGTACGCTATTGACAAACAAGTTGATATTACAGGCGTTTCAACCATCAGCTTCAAAGTCAGCATTTTACAAATTCTATGGTCATTATAATTATCTAACTTGAGAATACAATCTGTCATTGGTTTAAATGCTGTCTGACGTGTGTAAGAGCAATTGTTAGGGCATTCTTTGCATACGAATTTTGACTACGGATTACTCCGTTTACTTGATCAAAATATATGACTCATGGCGAGTGTAACCGGTCAACAGGGGATGCTTACTTCTCCTAGGCACCTGATCCTACTACTATCAAACTAGACAGCTAAAGCTGAAGATAGTTTAAAGTGAACAATCTTATAACCCCTATAAGGAATACAAAATAAAGAGTTGGACAAACACGAACACCTGGACACACCAAAGGTGGGATTAGGTTCCTAGGAGGAGTGAACATCCCCTGTCGACCGGTCACACCCACCGTGATACCTATAACTTGATCAGGTAAATGGAGTAAGAGAATGGCCTAACAATTGGTATATGAAACACATCAGGCAGCATATGATCCAACGACAGGTTGTATTAGCAAACTACATCGTTATACCGACCATAGAATTTGCGAAATGCTAACTTTAAACTTTTGAAACTCCTGTAACATTAACATGCAAGGTGAAGATAACGAACAGTGATCAATCTCATAACTGCTATAAGCAATACAAAATAGATAGTTGGGCAAACACGGACCCCTGGATATACCAGAGGTGGGATCAGGTGCATAGGAGGAGTAAGCACCCCCTGTTGACCGGTCACACCCGCCGTGAGTCCTATATCTCCTTAAGCGAGATTCAATCGTTCTAGTAACAGCGCGTGATAGAGCAGGCAAGTTTTACTCATTGCACGCGAGGTCATTCTTTCAAAATGATTAGTCACTGAAAACAAAGGTAAAACTTGTTTCATTGAAATCTGAGAAACCTAGCCCCACAAAGAACATGACCCACGAACCATGAAAAATGGCCTAGCCTGGGATATTGATAATTTCCGTATATAATAATCTTCTGGATATAGGCTTTCTAGAAATGTTTTTCTTTTTTTCATATATTCTATACTTTTTTGTTAATATGACGTTGAATATTGTGGTATTTAATGTTAAAAAATTAACATTTCGGGATACACGTCACAACAATAAAGCTGCAATGACCATGTACAATGTACATGAACCTATAAATCTCTGAATATATCAAGTTATATGCACTCAAATAGCTAGAATGGCTAATTCAATGATCATAATAAGCAATTTTGACCAAATATGGGAAATAGAAATAAGAAATATTTTGGAAATGATGTTCAAAGCCGTGATTGTTCAACTTTACTTTTAAATTATTTTTACTTGAATTTTGAAATACTGAAATAAGAAGAATAAATATAGTATGTAGTCTATTTACATGGTGAAAGAAGTGAATCATTGGAACAATTCTGTTTCATATCATATTCCATGGTTTTGGGGTTTTGTTTTGTTTTTTGGTTGTTGTTTTTTTTTTTTTTTTTTTTTTTGGTATTAAAACGACCGAGTATCGATATCAATGGTAACGAAATAAGTTGACACCGTGTCTCGTCAAAACATGTTCAATTCGAATTTACTCGGAATTACACGGTCAACGAGCATTTGCTGTGAAACCTGATTAAAGGAAAATTACTGTAGACACCTAATAGTAAGTATCAAATGATCTTTTTTGTTACATGTACATGTAGATTTCATAGCGTGAATAATAACAACACAACACCGATATAGGGGATCAGAGTCAGTATATTATTGACTCTGAAAATACGATTTGAGAAATGATACTGTATAAATTTTACTGTATTTATCTTGATCAATAATTGCATATTCCTATACGTATTAATCATGTAAAGATACTGAGGTCTTTTAACCAACAATTTTAAATGCTTGTGGCAGTGCAATACATTATTGACTGACAGAATGTAATTCATGAGCTGTGATCTAAAAATCTTCCAGGCATTAATATAGATTTGAATAGAATTACATCTAGATACATATTTGAAATGGAATATATCCTAAGGCACTGTAGTTTTAAATTGTTTGGATTATATTGCATTTACATGTAATGTATACATGCTTGTAAATGCCACAGAATGAGAAATAATCTAAATTGGCCTATTTTCATAATGTTCCCAAAATAGAAGTATCATGTAGATCTATACAGGAAATAACATTTACAAATCATGTTTGTTGTTTGTTATTTGCCAGTTAAGTATCATAATGATAATACTAGTAGTTCATAATAAGTAATTATTATGCTAAAATCAAATACCCTTTTTATTGTCAACAAATACATCACTGGTAGAAAGGTTATAAAGCTTTTATCTAGCACAAGTTTCCATATTCTACAGGTTTACATATGTCAGCAAGTCCTCAAAAGCAGCTTTAGGGGTTCCCAGGAGATTCTGATGCTCACTGTTAGACTTTCACTGTTGTCAAAATCCAACCTTATTTTCTCTTTTCTCAAAACTTCAGCTCTCAAAAACTTGTTTGATTAATTATGTCACTCCTGTTTTGTTGAACATGGTGTTGTCAGCAATAGGTTCAAGTTCTTCTATGTCTTGTTTTAGGTGATTTGTACAGAAGCGAATGATGGCCTCTTTTGAAATTAAGATTTCATGCCTTACTCCTACTGGGACTACAACTAACTTTGGACCTGGTCACTCGCAGATACAGCACGAAGTGTGCCCTCTTGATGTACATGGGGATGGGAGTGATACAGAAGGGGGACTAATTGGAAGAACTGCTACTGCTGGTGGTGGTGCTGGACTGTCTTGAATCTGTTGCCTAACCGACTTGATATTCTTCTGTTTAATATGGGAGCAACACACACACTCTGGCATATATTGCACAGAAAATCATGATCAGATGGTGCCCTCCCTATCAGAGTGGTGATCACTGTCCTATATTTCTTTGAAATCCTGGATCTGTGTTTTGGTTTTACTCTCCATGACAGTTGAAACAGAGAAAGAATTAAGGACCACTCCTTGGCATATCTGAAATATTTATGTCATATACATGTAATTAAAATATACAATTTGGGTTGGATGAAAATCTTATCTTCATGTTAAAACCCATTAGCCTAGGTTATTTTTCCTAAAATCTAATTATAAATCAATTAACTTGTTAATTAATGCTTGGTGAATCAATTAATAAATTGTATTCAAAAACTTGGAATTATTTTTTCCCCACTAATAAACTGAAAATGTGTATCTTCAAATGTTTTGTTGATTAATGTCAGTGTGAAATATAGAGGGAGTATGGGGTTTACAACAATGTATATTACATGGTTAATTTATTTCTATTATGTAGTCCATGTAAATTTCTGTGGAAACGAGGAAGTTATTTATATTCGGTCTTTCCTATCTTGGGGTAGGAAAGACCGAATATAAATAACCCCCTCGTTTCCACGGAAATTAAGTCCATGAGAGCCTGAAATCTCCCAACCTTCCAAAGTCCTTTTTTAAGGAAAAAGTAAACCATTTTCCTAATCCAAAAAGAAAACTGGTGCAAAAACCATGCACATCTCCATACATGAAATAATATAAATAATAGAAAAATTATCAGTAGTATTGTAATACATTTTCGGGGGGGGGGGGGGGTGGGGGTTTGCCGTTTCACCTTTATAGATTGGGGTTTTTTTTCCTAACATTTAAAACATATCTTTTCAATATCAATTTTGTCTATAGCACAAAATAAAAATTCTAAAATCAATGAAAGCGTTTGATTTTCGTGTGTATATATAAAACAAAACGAAAGGAAAAAAAAAACTAGGATCCTCCACTAGTAAACTATGTTTTCCATTTAGAGTTATTGCCCTTCAATTGAAAAAAAGTAAATATAATTAAATGAATACTTTACATTTCAACACAAGTTATGTCAAATATTATTTAACAAGATATATTTTGATATGTATTTAAATTGACCTACTTCATTAAAAACAAACTTTCTGTGTGTTTTTGTAGGTTTCTTTCCACTTATATACAAGGGACTTATGAATTTACGAACTTAAATAGTTGAAGTTGAAAACAAAACAATAACTGTTTTCTCTCCGTTCGATGTATGAAAATTGTACGTTCAAATTCTCAAGTACAAATGTAAAATAGATAGAGCTCACAGCCGTGTTTGACATTGCCGTAATATTCGGACATTTGTTAATGTAACACGTTGCTACAACTTTACAGTTACGATTGACAGACTTCATATTTTATAAGAAACTTTGAACTGTAGCCTATAGTAATTAAACGTACAAAATTTGTAAAAATTGTGAGAACCAATGGACAAATTCATACGATAGATCATACTGTCTGAATATATATCGCACATCTCCATGCGTAATACATGTGTACAAGCTGGGCCTGTGTAATTGAAATCTATCGTTAAAATGATAATGTCCTACGGCACCGATTGTGGTGAGGGCTTGTCCCGAGACACAGTTAGATTATTCTAACTAGGGTATTTCGTATGGCCGTATAATTTTGTACTGTACGTTTGATTCGAACATTCATTCTGTTTCGAACAATATCATTTTTAAAGTAACAAAAGGTAGGGAAATCGGTACTTTTAAAGCCATCGGAACGGACTTCGGAATCAAACATACATGATAGGTGTAACACCGCCCCCTGTACCTTTTTACCATAGGCCATGACTCTCATATTTACTCGTTTAGATATTGATTTTTTATTTAAAAAAATATATAACAACATAAAAACTCACCTCTTTGCTGTTTCTTTTTGAGTCGTATCAACTGCGTTAGATGTATGTATTGACTTCCTTGGAATCTGACGTTTCCAGACGACACTTTTGTTATTATTATTTTTTTCGACATGGCCGCATTGCTTACGAGTTAATTTTTTTGATGGAAATTGTTAATCTAACTTTGCATTTTAATTTTAGTTTACAAAATTGAGTCGTGAGTAATGCGGCCCATGTGAATTTATAGACTGAAGTTGGCAAATTTATGCGATTTTCCCGGAAAACGTGAAACTGCGGTAGGTTTGGGCATTTACTTGAGTGCTTTAAACATCCGGTGTGAGGAAACGATTGCGCAATACAACTTGACTCATGTTATGGATAAAAGATATAATCTTAGATTTATTCTAAAGTGTTCTTTAATTTTTCCAAATTTGGTAGGCTAAAAATGGCATATTGTGGGTCATGTTCTTTGCAGACACGATTAAGCGATTGATTGTACATATTGTTTGACATCTCACTGGAGAAATTTTCTCTCAAAAACGAAGTGACACGCTGTTATTGGACGATAGTACATGTACCTACTTTATATTTTAAACATAAAAATTCTATGACCAAAAGTAATGGTTACTTTCCCGAAACATCTTCGATTTCTGTGTAAAACCATAAAACATGCGAGGGAATAATCATGTGACCTTGGACCTACAGGGATGAGCTCCTTGACCTTTGCTGGATGTCAGCCAATCAGAAAACACGGCATTATTCAATCACTTGATAAAAATTATCAATTGATATCTTAAGGAAGTTTTCAATCTACCTCGACCTTTAATGTATACAATGAGGAAGTAAATTACTTATAAAGAGGATATACTTAAATTTCAATCACTACAAATACCACATACAGACGTGAAATTGTAATATACTAACATTTTGAACAGCTGTCCTTTCGTTAAACTACATTTGATGCGTATCTGCCCTTCACTTAATTCTGTATTCTTTACAGGACTTATGAGATTGATCACTGTTCGTAATCTTCATTCGTGCACGTGAAATACATGCTGCCGTGTTATTTTCGATTATCTTGCGTTACTTTTAGTTTTCATATGATTCATAAACTACAGTATACTAAAATTTGTATTGCGCCCTAATCAATTTAAAAATAATATTTCACATTAAAAGGTAAAAAAGAAATGTCCTGCATTAAAGTAGCATTGATAATCATTTGACGATCTGATTTCCTCAAATATAATAATTGTTGAAGTTTCAACTTTTAGTATGTAAAAATAGTAAACTACTACATTTTTTCACGATGCCATTCCAATTCAAGCATCGCTCACACAATATACCCGAATTATGGCTGTGTAAACTGTTTGTCAGAATTAGAAGTACTAGTTTACGAATGATTGATACATTTAAAGTTTTTGTGACAGACTGGAGTAATGATAATTTTGCTTTCATAATGTGTGCTCCACTGCAAGGAACAGCTATAGTCAAGATATGATTCCCAATATGAAATAAGTACTTTAGTACCTGAAAAAGGTGACCAATTCTAACTCCAAAGATGGATTCTCCTACCAAAATCATTTTAAGACAAAAAGATTTAACCGCCCACCCCGTTCTCCTGGGGAAGGACAATGCTAATGCCCCCCCCCCCCTCCCCTACACACACATTTCAGAAGAATACTGATCGTAACATAATCACTCTATGAAAGCAATGATGAGTGGAATTGTGACTGATATTTATTTTAGAATTATTTGAGTGTTTACATGAAACCATTTTGTATCTTAACGATATGACAAAATATGCGCTTCGGTATGACGTCATTATATGTTTGTTATCAATAGATTACGAATTACTTTGATATAAAATAAAAAGTTATAACACTGCCACAGGGTTTAAACATTGATCAAACTGGAGAAAATAGCGGTATGTAAAACACCCAATGTTTATTAATCCTACCGCTGGCAGTAAGAAATGACTCTTAAACACACGAAACCATCTCAGTCTTTGTTTTGTTTACTTTTGTTTTTTTTGTTGTTTTTTTTCTTTTTACACTTTACAAAGATTTACTGGAGTTTTCTTTGAATTTTCTTCATAACAGACAATTCACAATTTCTGCATACGTTATTTATTAGTATCGTATCAACTTCCTTTACCCCTACCACACATCTATTCGACTAGTACATGTACCATCACGGATGAACGTAGTGGTAGTAAGTAATTTCCAGCCTCAAAGTCAGTTTAAACGCATTTTCTCATAACTCTTTAACAGAGGGTCATCGTCGTCTGTTTTCTTTCTAAAAAGTACACAACAATATGCTGACCAGTAAGCCGATTCGCTTTGTAATGGGGGGGGGGGGGGGCTGGTTCAGGGGTGGATCCCACTGGCGTGTGTATCTAAGACTTTTAAGGTAGGTAAGGACTATTTCTTTCATACGCGCCCGGAATTAGAAGTCTTTAGTATATGACATTAAAGAGGAGATCCCGTGACACAGTCGGCGTTGGCACTCAGAACTCTCACTACCACCAACTTGAGGAAAACATATGCTATTGTACTTGCTGCTAGTGGCATTGATGTGAGTGGATAATTCTAGAATGGGATACAAACACCTATAAATAAATAGACAACTTGTCCCAATGTTGTACATCAGTGAATAATGTGGTGTAATGTCAATATTATGGCCTTGGATATTTGTGTATATCCATTGTCGTAGTGGTTTCTGCAATATTTACCAGGACTCAATTTTCTTCCTGAGAATGTTTATCTAAAGTAGTGATGAAATTCTTAGGTCTATTAGATTCTCCTTTAAAATATTTCCTCGTTAGAGGAATTCTCGTGAAAAGAGTCTGAAATTGTTTAGCCAGGGTCACTTTCCTGTAATATGCACATGTGTGATGTAAGTTTCAAACAAAGTAAATTATATATGAAGCAAAATCAAGATTTCATTAATTTTCAAGAAGTTTGGAATGAGGCAAAACTTCTGACTAATTTACTGCCATTTTTTATCCTTAAAATGATATATGACACAACTTATTCATTGAGTCAAGAGTTATGAAAATGGTATAGAAGATCAAAAATAATTTTGCATTTGAATGTAGCATATTAATTAAAGTGTCGAATTGTAACCCAAAACAAAATTTAAGACCGTTTCATGAAAAGTGAAGATAATAAACAGTGATCAATCTCATAACGCAAAAAACGGACCCCTTGGTATACTAGAGGTGCGATCGGGTGCCAAGGAGGAGTAAGAATCCCCTGTCGATTTTTAAATTCAATTGTGTAGAAAGGTATTTCACACTTTTATAGTAAACTTTGTTTGAATATTCGATTTACATGAAATTACCCCGGTATGCCATAATATCATACAGGAAGTGTACTTTCATCTTTGTGATAATACGAAGTTCACATCTTTCTATATGTTATATCGTACGAAAAGGGAATTTTAAACAATTTACTTGACATTGGAGGATGATTCCAAAACACGCCAGATTTTTATTGCTATATTCTTTACAAATGGTATATCCTCTTGTTGACACGAAGGACAGTGGAGAATGTGTTCGAAAACAGTAAGCTATATTCCTTCGTAATTTCTTCATAAACATTATTCTCAGTGTCCAGTATTTTGTATTGATAATCAGAGCATGATAACTGTAGTTTCCTTTGGTACGGAAACATCAGCTAATTTAATGAAAGTTACATTGAAACATTTCAGAAACACCACTAATTGCTGCACAAACTACGCTTATGATGCATCAGTGAAGGGTTGCGTCGGTTAGTTTATTTTCTTATTTCCAAAATATGCTGCACGAGTTTAGAAAAGCAAATATCAATCCTTGAACATTTGTTCAGAAATTCCAGATGATTCAAATGTGTAACTCTTGTTTTGTAGAATGTGTAGGAAGCTTTGGTCATAATTGTTCAGAGGAGTGCCTAGGTGGATTTTACGGAAGATCATGTAAAAGTAAATGCAGATGTTCTAATGACACTTGTAATAAAATATCGGGATGCTTGAAACGTAAGTCTCTCTCTCTCTCTCTCTCGCTCGCTCGCTCACTCTCTCTCTCTCTCTCTCTCTCTCTCTCTCTCTCTCTCTCTGTGTGTGTGTGTGTGTGTGTGTGTGTGTGTGTGTGTGTGTGTGTGTGTGTATTTCTCTTTCAGTATTCAATACAATTTACTGAAAATAATTCCACGTACCCTACTTAACATACTTTGTAGACAGACCGGGTGAGAAGGATGGAATCTGCCATGACAAAGAGTAAGTTTTAAATAGAAACAATTGTGCTTGCCCTATTCTCAATTTTGTATTTTGCAGGATTCATGAGGTTGATCACTTTTCGCTTCCTTTATGTTTTGAATTATTGATGTGACCTACACACAAGGAAATGCTTAGAACACACAATTAACATAAACCTGCTATCACTGTGTGACTAACGATATTATTCTGTTTGCAGGAATGATACTTACTGTTGTGCAAACTACATGTACCTAAAACAAGAACATAGATGTCAAGGTCAGTATAAAATAAAAAGACAGTGAACACTATCTAACGATTCCTTTTATCCTAGTAGTCGTCCCTTATTTTGGAGGAAATCAGAGCATAATTGATAAATTATACTTTGTCCAGTTAACAGCGGTGATGATGAAATCTTTTATATTAATGAAGCATAAGCTATTGCCGAATTTGATATAGTGCTGGTTGGTTTTGTTTGTTTTTTTTAAAATATTGATCTGAATTCTACATATTTTTACAAATTAAATGAAACCTTTTTATATTGTTTTCCTTTTGAAATACTATTGAAAGACATTTTCAGGGACATGGCATTAATTGGCTTATTTTCTTTTCTATGGCTTATTTTCAATCTCAAATTGGCATGAATAATTCAAAATATTAATTTTGAAGAAAAATCAATTATCTA
Organism: Ostrea edulis; assembly: GCF_947568905.1. Lineage (NCBI taxonomy): Eukaryota > Metazoa > Mollusca > Bivalvia > Ostreida > Ostreidae > Ostrea > Ostrea edulis. The sequence goes on from NC_079164.1 coordinate 37,862,566, forward strand.
CAGCCTTTAGTTTCGATATTATATTTAGATATACTGAGGGTGCTAAAGTTGAATTTTAAAACTTCAGGTAGGACAACGAAATTTTCACATGGAAATACATGTATATATAAAATGAATATCAAATTCATGGATAAAGGAATTAGAAACCTGACTCTTTCTAGAAATTTCTAGAAATACCTTGAACCTTGTTATTTTTACAGAACATGAATTCTTAACAAATTTGTTGGTCTGTGAATTTCGCGAAATTAGTTGTCGTAGGAATAAAATCGGCTATATAATGTCTTCTAGTGCATCACAAAATTGATTCTCAAAATTCAAATATACAAAATTAATCCATACATGTAGCATTTTGATCTAATTTCACAACAAAACCATCTTTGCAAATACATGTATATATATCAAAGTGATGTATCATGTGTTGAAATTATGTAATTGATTTCGTTTGCCGTGCGATAGTTTCAGGTACATGTGTATCCCTCCATCAGTCTGTTTCTCCGTCATTCAGTGCATCCCACTCCATCGAATACATGAACATCTTTCAAAGTTATTGGTTGAAGTTAAATGATGGATACATTTTTACCCCGCTTTCACTTTACTTTGTATCATTTTTTTTTCTTATTGGACACTGGGCACACCTGTCTGGCGGGAGTGGAATAAGCCTGAAAGTAACCCTACTCTAATTTCTTTTTTGTAAAAATTGTATATATTGTGTAGCAATACTTTCACTAGACATGATAACGCGACAGTTGTTAGACTTGAAATATGTCTTATCAGAGTGTGTGGGAAGGTTTGGCATCAACTGCAGTCACAAATGTCTAGAAGGATACTACGGAAAACAATGCATCGAGAAATGCACGTGCAATGCCAGTCAGTGTGACGAGATACTGGGTTGTCTGGAACCTTCCTCAGGTATTGTGACTTTCATCATCAACATTATCTTCAAAGTATATATGTCTAGTTTGCTTCCTAAAAAAAAGGGGGGGGGGGTAAGCAAGTAGAAGAACATTTGCAAAACAGTGCAAGTCGAAATACCCCCCATTTACTCCCCCATATGACAATAGACATTTTCACCTTACATTTATAATTTGTGATAAAGCTCATATCATGTAAGTCTAAGGATACGTCATGCAGCCATTATCGAGAATGAAAACACTTTAGTACAGTACAAAAGCACGGGTAAAAGTAACATTTATGTCTATCAAGTTAAAATGTTGAGAAAGGCAATTTATATCAATCTCATTAAACTTCAGAATTCGGTAGAGACGGACAGTCAGTGTCGTTATCCACTAAAATCGTCCTACCTGCTTCATTAGCCGCTGGAACTCTGTTACTTTGCATTACTATAGGATGTCTGTGCAGGTACGTAGTTACCAAAGTAATACCATGTAAAAGGACAATCTCGTCATTTGACGCATGTCCTTAATTGATGACAAATGAAAATAATCAAAATACTATTCCATTAATCAGGTTTTCAAAGAAGAAGCACACTGCCGAAATTCAAACCAACCACGCTAACACAACAAATAGTAAACTTAATCTCTCTCTCTCTCTCTCTCTCTGTTATATAAAAGTTTTAGTTTTTAAAGTAATACCCACACTACAACTTTAGACAAGATAAGTTGATAAATGTTAATAATATTCTACTTTTTTGAAGTGGGACAAGATGGGGTTTCTGATTGTATCTAGATGCTGCTGTGAATCGTCCAAAGAAGAAAAGGGTTAATGGCATGTCACAACATGATACTACGTACGGCAACGCATTGGTTTTAAAAGAATCACAACACGAAGGCACTGACGTAAGAATTGATATGTCCGTATCTCAAGAAAAACACATGGTGGAAGATTTGGATACGGAATACAGCATGTGTTTAGAGGTTGAGGAAATGTACGATGATACAGTTTGTATGACTCTCTCACAATCTGTTGAAAGAATACATTCATCTGAAATCGAGAGTTTTTCGATTTAAGTGATTTCCCAAGAGAAAGAGGAAGACAGGAGCTGTACATTTCCAAAAATCATTCGGAGAGACTGAGAGTCGAATTTCGCAACGTCTTGATGATAAGCGTCATTTTTGTTGTCAGAAAAAAATTAAATTACTTCAAAATTGAATGATTTAAAGACAAATTTTCAGGTGAAATAATGAGAAATGTGTAACATACACATTAGTTGATACTACATGTAGCACTTAGAAATATCCCATCATTATCACAAACATTTTACACAATAGATCTATTTTAAACATGCTGTATTAAAGATCAATCTGATGAAAACAAAATGCATTCTTTCAGACACTTTACCAGGAACATCTGATACTGTGGAAGACGTATATGTATCAAAAGTAAAAGTGAAATGTTTAAGAATAGAGTTAGGAAATGATAGAATAGATCACTGTTTGTTATCTTCACATTTTCATGCCACTATTCTATAAGGAAGTCTTTTAAATTATCCAAATATGACGGAAATATTGACGACTCTGGTGCCTTTTATTTCGTGATCACTAAAGTATATCTGATCTGTAAATGAATGAAATGTGTATTTTCTATAAATGAACAAAGACAAGATATTGCAAGTTCCATTATTACAGAGAAAACTACGGAGTTTCAAGCACTCAGTAATGCGTACTGGAAATAAATTTATGTATGTAAAATAAAATTAATGGAAGACAAAAAATGAGCCGAATTTAATCACAGACGTTAGATACTATTTCATCTATCATTTTTCTGTAATTAAATGGAATGCACAAAGTCAGATAAGCAAACCTTGTTAAATTTGTTTTATTATTATTCTGTCAAGAAAAATACCATGAAATTGTGCAACGTTTTTGTTTTACTTCAAAAATGTATTGTTGAACTGATGAGATTGATGACAATAAAAATTCTCTCTTACATGATGACAAATCTTCCGTGATATCAAGCTTCAAATATTATAAAAATACAGCGTAAGACCGTTGTTAAATTTATTTCAAAACCCGACTTTATGGTTACGAATTGTCAATACTTTTGGACAAAACTCACTGAAGGGTGAGACAGTCCTCTAGGAGATTCATCCAAGGGGTACAGGAGATAGATTATAGATGTGAAAAGTATGCCTTTGGTTGAACGCGAGTGGTACATATGTAGTTTGTCAGATTGCGTCTCCATGACCACCACCGTTACTATTGAAATCACAGTATTATTAGTATTCTTTTAAGTATATTTATGCTTTTTATCACATTTACCCCCCTTTATCCAGTGGATATCACTCGTACGATATTCCGTTTGTATTCCACATTATGTATTCCTACACCGAGTGACGTAATGTGCATAGGAACTGGATCAGGGTTGCAAAATTCCCAATAAATCAATTTTAAAAATTGACGGAAGTTGCACAGGTGTCGTTAAATTCTTCAAAATTAAAAAAAAAATTCATATGTGAAGTAATTTGCTAAGATCGAGGGAACAGACCTGACATTTTCAGTAATTGAAATAGTTTTTCTTGAAATTCAAAATGAGATTTTTTCCTAATGAACGTCTCCATCCGACCCCTTGTCAGAACTGAATGACGTACTGTATAAATCTTTTTGAGTTTTAGAAAACTCGATATTTCACATATTTTACATCCCGCCTCTGATATACCCAAGGGTCCGTGATTGCCCAACTCTCTATTTTGTATTGCTTATCAGAGTTATGAGATTGATCACTGTTCGTTAACTTCACCTTTTATTAGGAAGCGAACACTTATCACATATTTAACCTTTATTCAGTGGATATCAACTTTCCAACTCCATGCACCAAATTGCACAGAAAACGATTCCCTCACCTATACAGATGTACGAAACACAAGAACATCCAACAATGAAAGCTTCATGACCCTCCATGTCACAGGAAATATAAAAACTCTCTGAATGGCGATGTACATGGACAATTCATCGAAAACATTCACACATGCGACTGTAACAAATCAAAAAGAACGTGAGTTCATTTTCATGAATAATCACACAATTTCAATGTAAAACGTACTTAAATATAATTGCTTTCTCATTGACAATAATCTTTTATGAATCAAACATAGTGACAGTCAATGTTCATTTTTTATTCATATTTTCAACGAACTATTTGTAGCGGTGTAATGTTACCATTACGAATGTAGTTAAGGTTAAGGTAAACAAAAGGGAATTTTTCAAATGCAAATTCAATAGGTCTAGTTTGTTAGGATAAAATATGATAAAAAGTATCTCCCATAGTTCTATCCCGAACTTGGCCTTGGGGAGGGGATAGAAAACACAACAAAGTGGATAATAATCACACCCAACCACAAACCATGATATCTATCTATCTATCCAAATATAGAGCTTACTTTAGGTGTAACCGATCAACTTGAGATGCTTACTCTTTCTAAACACCTGACCCCTTTTCCAGTGTGTGTAGGGTTCCGTGTTTATTTTATTTTTAATTTTGTATTCTTTATAGGAATTATGAGATTCACCATTATTCGTTATTTTTTCTTAATCCCTTGAGCATTTCCTAAGAACACTACTGGACAAAGCAATTTTAAACAACTGCTTAAAGGAAACAACGCATGTTTCCAAACTTTTTCATTTGCTCAGGAAAATTTATTCTTTTCATGCCTAAAACTACTTTAAATGTGTTTTAATGAAATAGTTTGCGTAGTTTTTAGTTTGAAAGCGATGAAATTCAAATCTTGGGATATGCATATTTACTTTTGCTATTTTACGCGTCATTGTGTGTGACATCGGGATTAAAAACATCTATTGGCCATTTCATAAACAGATTAGATTTAATCGACAAAAAACCCAATATTATCACGTTAACTGCTTGTAAATAACATTGTATTAAGGTGTTTTGTGTCGTTCAATGGTGTACTAGTTGTCTGTAGAAAGTAGTATTTTTCAATTTTTTGAAGGAAGATATGAGAAAAAAGACGTGGATAAGTTTTTGTTGGAGCAAGAACTTTACCTTAAACAACAACAAAAAACAAAACAAAACAACAAAAAACCAGGCACCTTTGCTCGTGCACTTTTTCAAAATCGGTTTGGACAGATCCAGACGCGTGCTCCCACTTCCCACTTCATAACGACGTGCTGATCACAATTCAATAATGATAATATCGCTTTATTAAAATAGAATATTGTAATTTCTTCTTTAAAGTTGATTATTTTTATTGATTTGTATTTTGTCCTTTCCGAAATTCACCCGTGAGAGTAGTTATAGGCCTAGTTGTCAACAATGTAACGTATGATAATTTGCCTATTCCAAAAGTAAATAATAACTGCACGGTTTATTTTAGAAAAAAGCGCCAATTACAGATGTATAAAAGAATACCATTACCAAACAGTTTGTAGACGGCAACCCATATAAACATTATTTACTTGCAATATTGCCGATTTCAAACTCACTTTCATCGCGATATTTGGGTATTTACATCGCTATTTGTATGCAAGGGTGGCTAAAACATTTAAGATCCAGGAAATATGTCAACATCGATTTAATTGCTGTCCATGGTGCATAAATTAGGCCCCTAAAAGCTGAATTTTTAAAAAATATCTCACACTACTTTCACAATCAGTTGATTGAAGAAGGGCGCATGGGACGTCATTATACCATGTGACTACCTGTCTAATTAACGAGACTTTTTTAAATCGGGGCTTAGATGTGAATCCGTATTGTGACTAATTATCGCAATATTTTGGTGAACTAACTATTAGAACTAATTACTATAAGCATAAGAAAGACAGAATGCATATAATTTTGTATACTTTGAAAACATACGATGTGTCCTAAAGGGATTGAGATTAAACTTATTAAAGGATGATAATATACCATTTGTAGATGTGCAGAACAAATCTCATTTCGTCTAAACATGTATGCATGTGCATGCACGTGCATTAGGCTAACTCATTTTTTTTACAATTAAATCATTGGAGACGTATATCGTAAATGAAAGGTGAAGATAACGAACATTGATTAATCTCTTAAATCCTATAAACAATACAAAATAGATAGTTGGGCAAACACGGACCCCTGGACACACCAGAGGTGGGATCAGGTGCCTAGGAAGAGTAAGCATCCCCTGTCGACCGGTCACATCGACCTTGATCCCTATATCGAAGAAGGGCGCATTAGACGTCATTATACCACGTCACCACATACATTGTATCTAATTAACGAGACTTTTTTAAATCAGGGCTTAGATTTAAATCTGTATTGTGACTAATTATCGCAATATTTCGATGAACTAACCATTAGAACTAATTACTATAAGCATAAGAAATACAAAATGCATATAATTTTGTATACTTTGAAAACATACGATGTGTCCTTTAAGGAATCAGATCGGAAATAGCATTCGATACAGAATAACAGTTTAGATAGAAAAATACCAATACTTACGCCGCAAGTATATATTACATATCGTAACTATAATTTGAATGTTCAAATGTGCCAAACTACATGCGCATGCACGTGTGCTTCATACTGATTGGATAATACTCAAACGTCTATAAATATCATACAAATGGTGGAAATGGGATGATTTTCACAGCATAGATGATATAATCAAAATGTCAGATGGGGTACACGTCATACACAATCTTAGGTTCATCGTGGGATCCAAAGACGGAAAAATATTTAACAATTTGTTCAGTTCTAACTTCCAATTTATCTATAGAATTACACGTTGTTGCTGCTGTGAATGCTGTATTGGACAGATCAGAAATAGCATTCGATACAGAATGACAGTTCAGAAACGAAAATACCAAATGCACTCCCGTGAACGGAAACAGAAGACTGCGAACAACATTTAATAAATTTCAGAATATTTCCATTCCACAGTTTTTTTGATTAAAAACAACCTAAATCAGGTTATTTGTAGTATATAAAACAGTAAGAACAAGTATTTTTAAAAAGGCAACAATGGCTAATAATTATTTTTTCCACATTTCTTCTAAAAGCATCCCGTAGGGAACCGGGTTAAAATAAGTCCTCAGTACCCCTTGCTTGTCGTAAGATGCGACTAAATGGGACGGTCCTTCGGATGAGACCGCAAAAATTTAGGCCCCGTATCATAGCAGGTGTGGCACGATAAAAGTCCCTCCCTTCTTAAAGGCCGTAAGCGCCGAGCATAGGCCTAAATTTTGCAGCCCTTCACCGGCAATGGTGACGTTTCCATATGAGTGAAATATTCAATCAATCAATCAATCAATCTAAAAGCAGGTAGAGAGTGCGATAATGTTGTAATCATTGAAAGATTATTCCATATATGTACGCCTGAATATTGAAAAGAGTTTATAAAAAGGATTGTTTGATGTTGTGGTAAACTAATATTATAATTTAAATCTGAACGCAGGGGATATGAATCATTTCCCCTATCTTTGGTCGTCACGAAACTATTTTAAACAGCTAACTGTGAAGGAGAAACTTCAAACGTACTGTGCTACAACATGTGCCAGACGTGGTATAAATCAAATGTGGATTCTAACAAACATCTAAAGAACCTTTAGCAAATTTGAAATCACTAAACTCTTCTCAAATCACACCATCAAAACGTATGGCTTTTCAACACCTTACACAATCATTCCTTACGATAAAGTAAAGAATAGACTTTTTGACATAATAGACAGTTGCTTTTTCAACAAAAATAGAAAAAGGAAATATTCATTTCTAGGTATCAGTCATTAAAAATACTTTAAAAAACCACTCTGATTCTACGCACAAGTACTCTGAAGTTGATGTTAAAAGATGCTGGAGTTCCTCATTGACAATATCTTCGACATCCTCACAAGTCAAGGGTTATTGATTCGTTACATCACACTAACCCTTGACACCAGTCGTTATATAAAAGATGGGCTCATTAGACCATTACGCAATCCACTATGAATAAAACATCCAATGAAATCACTGTATCTTGTTATCGTGTACATCGATACAAATGACGCGATATCCTACTGCTCTATTGATACACACGCACAATTGTAATATTTACACCACTGATTACGTTTATTGATAGTAGATCAAGTTTGGAAACTTTTTTGCTTAAGACAATATTGCTTAAACGATTGAAATAGCCATAACTGTAGGTACATGTATCAATACACGTGTTTTTATTTGAATCTCTAAAACGAATCAATAACACTTGACGTGTGAAGATGTATCTTCGAAATCTTTGGTTGTTGGAATCGTGGTCCTGTGTTAGCTGTTTTTTTTTTTTATTCTTATGAGGAAGAATTTATTCAAACACTTCTACATGAGAGGAAAAGCTCTTTAGCTGTGGCCTTCAACTCGACATTTAGATATATCAATAACGTTCAACTCGACATTTAGATATATCAATAACGTTCAACTCGACATTTAGATATATCAATAACGTTCAACTCGACATTTAGATATATCAATAACGTTTAGCTGTGGCCTTCAACTCGACATTTAGATATATCAATAACGTTCAACTCGACATTTAGATATATCAATAACGTTCAACTCGACTTTTAGATATATCAATAACGTTCAACTCGACATTTAGATATATCAATAACGTTCAACTCGACATTTAGATATATCAATAATGTTTAGCTGTGGCCTTCAACTCGACATTTAGATATATCAATAACGTTTAGCTGTGGCCTTCAACTCGACATTTAGATATATCAATAACGTTCAACTCGACATTTAGATATATCAATAACGTTCAACTCGACATTTAGATATATCAATAACGTTCAACTCGACATTTAGATATATCAATAACGTTCAACTCGACATTTAGATATATCAATAACGTTCAACTCGACATTTAGATGTATCAATAACGTTCAACTCGACATTTAGATATATCAATAACGTTTATTGGCAATAATCATTTTCATTCATGTGTCGACTTAATATATCCCTGTGAACTCGAAATATGAGGCACTATAGAATATTTTACATTGGCGTTCTACTAAAATATTTTATTAGAATAGATGCATTACAATTGGTACCATATAAGTATTGTATGTTAAAGACAAACTAACAACTTAATTCTATGACAAACTGGATGATTTCACCTTCTCCATTGTCAACTTCCGATATTCATGTAGCAAAATTCCAATATCACTCGCATATGATGTTTATATATCTCAACTGATTCGATAGACGGGAGCTTGTTCTGTGTATGATCAATTTTAAAATCTTGAGGTACGCTATTGACAAACAAGTTGATTTTGCAGGCGTTTCAACCATCTGCTTTAAAGTCAGCATTTTACAAATTCTATGGTCATTATAATTATCTAGCTTGCCAATACAATCTGTCATTGGTTTAAATGCTGTCTGACGTGTGTAAGAGCAATTGTTAAGGCATTCTTTGCATACGAATTTTGACTATGGATTACTCCGTTTACTTGATCAAAATATAGGACTCATGGCGAGTGTAACCGGTCAACAGGGGATGCTTACTTCTCCTAGGCACCTGATCCCACTACTGTCAAACTAGACAGCTATCAGATGCATCTAAAGCTGAAGATAATTTAAAGTGAACAATCTTATAACCCCTATAAGGAATACAAAATAAAGAGTTGGGCAAACACGAACACCTGGACACACCAAAGGTGGGATTAGGTTCCTAGGAGGAGTGAACATCCCCTGTCGACCGGTCACACCCACCATGATACCTATATCTTGATCAGGTAAATGGAGTAAGAGAATGGCCTAATAATTGGTATATGAAACACATCAGACAGCATTTGATCCAACGACAGGTTGTATTAGCAAACTAGATCGTTATAACGACCATATATTTTGCGAAATGCTAACTTTAAACTTTTGAAACTCCTGTAACATTAACATGCAAAATGAAGTTAACGAACAGTGATCAATCTCATAACTCGTATAAGCAATACAAAATAGATAGTTGGGCAAACACGGACCCCTGGACACACCAGAGGTGGGATCAGGTGCATAGGAGGAGTAAGCATCCCCTGTTGACTGGTCACACCCACCGTGAGCCCTATATCCTCATCAGGTAAACGGAGTTATCCGCAGTCAAAATCAGTGTTCTCATAATTCTCAATAGCCTGTTTCAAAGTAAAAATTGAGCATTGATTCAACAACAATATCTCTGCAAACATATCAATGTTAGAAGAACCTACATATAAATGAATGTTATTTATGTACAATAAAAGATAGGAGTGGCCTAAATAGATAGATGGGGGTAATAGATAAAATCTCAAAAGAAAATGCACCAATTATTGCACTTTTGGTATAATTGTCATTTAAATGATACTGATTGCAGTTAATTGGGGGTAAATCAAAGTCATATTATCAAAATTTCTCAATTAGTATATAATGATGGACTGAATCAAATATCTTACTGGAATCTACGAACGGTTTGCCTATTTGATTTCCATAATCTATTGAATGCAACCAGATGTAGATAAGTTTGGTAAGTGTTGTTTGAGAGAATGGGATTCTCTAAACCTCCAGACTCATCAGGGGATGCTTACTCCTCCTAGGCACCTCATCCCACCTCTGGTGTGTCCAGGGGTCCGTGTTTGCCCAACTATCTACATGTATTTTGTATTGCTTGTAGGAGTTATGAGATTGATCACTGTTCGTTATCTTCACCTTGCACTCTGAGTTCATACTGAGACCAAAGGCTCTAACGAATTCACGTACTTGATTAGCTATATACTTTTCCATAATTTTCGAGAAAATTTGTAAATTAGATACAATCTATCATATAATCTATCATTGGGTCAAATGCTATCTGACGAGTTTCATACCGATTTTTAGGCCATTCGTTGCACATTGATTTGACTATGAATTACTCCGTTTGCCTGACAAAGATATACATGTAAGGCTCACGATGGATGTGACCGGTCGACAGGCGTTGATTTCTCCTCCTAGGCACCTGATCCCACCTTTGGTATATCCAGGGATCCATGTTTGCCGAACATTTTATTGTATATTCCTTATTGAAGCTATGAGATCGATCACTGGTTTTTTTATCTTCTATCTTCACCTTTCATTGGTCGGTACCTATTTGGATCACTGTTGCTTTTATCGCCCATTCTATATACAGTGTATAGGAGTGACTTTAATTATTTTGTTTCAGATGTGAAGGAAAGATGTCATTAGTGATACTAGGGATCTTGATAAAATTTCAAGTGATCAAGAGTTTAAGAAAGTGGAAGGTCGAGTAAAATCCGGAAATGAGAGATTCGACCATTATGGTTTAGATTTTACAACAACCGGAGTACATATTTTTAACATCCTGGCATTGTTTTGACAAGTTTTCAAGTACATGTAAATGACTTGATGTCAACAATACACAACTTTATCTTGTATAGATAAAGAGATACTTTAAGGTTTATGTATTTATTTGTTCTTTTCTTATGATTAGTTAAACGTATATCTTTAGAAGACAAATTCATGGTACATATTAAACAAAGTTTAGCAATTACTAACTGAACGGAGCACATTTAGCACAATTTCAGTCACTTTACGCAAAGCACACACTCTAATTAATAACGATGTGTCCGCGGTACATTTCTAAATCATATTAGGAAATTACAGTCTACTTGTAAAGTCCAAACAAGTTCTCAATGTGGCTATGGTCTAATGATACAACGAAAAACAATGTGCAATTAAACAATTAACTATCCATGACCCAAAAGAAACACAGGCGACATGAACACCTGTTGAACACAGCGGAGATAGCTTCAGGCATTCACCGTTATCCAGCTAAGGTCCAACCCGAATTATCCGCTTGACTGAAGATATGTGTTCGCTACCACCACTTCGAGAGATCGAATTTGAAAAACAATGAAATATTTTTTATGGGACCCAAATTTCACTTCAAGAGATCGAGCGTTCGAGAGGTCAAGAGTAAGTTTGCTTAGTAATAAAGAACACAAAATCGGGACCGTCATTTCACTTCGAGAGATCAAGAAGTTTAAGAGATCGAAGTTGGAGCCATCGAGAGTCACCTGTGTTACCAAAATGGACTACGGGTGTAGATAGTACATTCACAGGCATTTTTAAGAGACGGGGAGCTATGATAGCTACACCTCCTGATTTATTAATATTAAGAGTGCTTGGCATTATAAAGACTTCGTCCTGGCTAATAGGAAGTAAATTGAGCGCATTTTCTCACTAAGGTTGGACTTTATTAATAATTAGATATACCGGTAGTACAAAATATTCTGTCTAGGTTCAAGATAAAGGTATGTTACCGGGCATATCATAGAATAATTGAGGGTTAATTTTCATGCATTGCCAAACTTTTACGGTGTCGTTCGGTTGTAATTTCGGGATATGGTTTTCTGACTTTGAAATATGATAATTATAGTGTATATTCTGTTGTTATTTGAAATTTATGAGTTATAGCTCTTTTGAAACCCACGAAATTTTTACGATTCCACGGTAGATGCAATGCCTAAAAGGCAGCATGGAAGGCGAAGACAACGAACAGTTATCAATCTTATAAATCCTATAAGCAATACAAAATAGAGGGTTGGACAAACACGGACCCCTGGATATACGAGAGATGGGATCAGGTGCTTCGGAGGAGTAAGCATCCCCTGTCGACCGGTCACACCCGCCGTGAGTCCTATATCTGCCATATACCCATAGCATACAATACACATAGCAAAGTCACTATGTATCTCATAATTCAGGCTCTTTCTAAAATTTGTATCTTGTAGAAAATGATTTTCGTGAAAGTGTTTACTTCTTTTGACAATCAAATGTTTTCAGTGCAAAGTATCAAAAGATTAAAACAGCACATTAATCTAACAATGTATAAATATATTAAAATGTTTTTCATTTATACATGTATCTCGTATTATGTGATAAACTTGAAATCATTTCGTAAACAGGAAGCGTACTTTCATCTTTGTGATATTACACACTTGAATACTTGAACTGTAGAACATTATTTGAAAGGAAATGTCACATATATTATTGAAAGTAGACATTAATGGCAAACTGACAACTCAAATGTTAACAAATGGAATGATTTCAACTTCACCATCGTCAACTTCCCATATTTATGTAACAATATACCATTATCACCTGCATATGGTGTTTATACCTCTCAATGGATTCGATACGCAAGAGCTTGTTCTACGAATGGTCAATTTTTAAATCCAGACAAGATACTGACAAGCAGGTTGATGGTACAGGGGTTTCAACAGTCTCGATTGAAGTCAGCATTTCGCAAATTCTATGGTCGTTATCACGATCTAGTTCGTCAATACAACCTATCATTAGGTCAAATGCTGTCTGACGTGTTTCATACCGATTGCTAGGCCGTTCTTGGGACACTGATTTTGACTGCGGATAACTCCGTTTACCTGATCAGGATATAGGGCTCATGGCAGGTGTGACCGGTCAACAGGGGATGCTTATTCCTCCTAAGCACCTGATCCCACCTCTGGTGTGTCCAGGGACTCTTTATTTTGTATTGCTTGTAGGAGTTATGAGATTGATCACTGTTCATTATCTTCACCTTTCACAAATATTGTGCCAATTTGAGATATTTTTGCATGATATATTTATCGATTACTTCGGTTTCTTACGTTTAGTCGTTTATTATTTTTTTAGAGTAAATCTATCGATTTTTTAGTTCTTCTGAGCCAAAGGCTCAAAGAGCTAATGCTATGGCCATTTGTGCGGTGTGCGTAAACTTTTTAGAAAAAGGGCTATAACTCAAGAACCCCTTGGCCAATTTTTTTCAAATTTGTTACAGGGTATCATTGGCCCAAGGGCTTTCATACATACTAAATAGAGGGATGTGACCCTTTAACAAGGGGAGATAATCAGGAAAATACAAACAAAAGTAGTGGTTGCTAAAAAATCTTCTCAAGAACCACAGGGCAGATTATCACCAAACTTACACATAAGGATGAGGATATGTTGTAGATTAAAAATTGTTCAAGGCATTACCCTAGGGCAAAGGGCGTGGTCTCAAGGTCACTTCAAAGTTGACCTAAATTAAAAAAAATTTTAAATTCCTTAAATCTTAGATATTTTAGTCATTATAAGGACTAGGATCATCAAATTTTGACAGTTGATGCATCTTAGGACCTTGTGTCAAGTTGTCTCAAAAGTAGGTCATGGTGACCTACTTTTTGAATTTTGCAGGTATTTATTTTAAAATTAATTTTGATGCATATCTTGGACACTTTGAAGCCTATGATCATCAAAACTTGTCAGTTGGTGGATCATGGGACCTTGAAATGCGTCAACTGAAAAATAGGTCACCGTGACCTACTTTCTGAATTTTATGGCTTATCATTTATAGATATATTTTAAGTTGTTATTTCAAATACCGAGAGGTTTAGAATCATCAAATCTTGTAAGTTGATGCATCTTGAGGCCTTGAAACATATTTATAAAAAAAGTAGGTCACAGTGACCTACTTTTTGAATTTTGCAGATATTCAAATTTCACATTTTCAATTTTAGATGCATATTTTGGGCACTGTAAAACCTAGGATTATCAAACTTTGTCAGTTGATGCGTCTTCAGTCTTCGGTTTGTGTCGACCAAAAAGTAGGTCACCGTGACCTACTTTTGGTATTTGACAGCTAAATTACTATATTTCAGACACTATTTGACCTACAATCATCAAACTTTGTCAGTTGATGCATCTTGAGTCTTCGGAGTGTATCGACCAAAAAGTAGGTCACTGTGACCTACTTTTGGCATTTGACAGTTATATTTATATATTTCAGTCACTAATTGACCTACAATCATCAAACTTTGACAGTTGATGCATCTTGAGTCTACGGAGTGTGTCGACCAAAAAGTAGGTCACCTTGACCTACTTTTGGAATTTGACGGCTATATTTATATATTTCAGATACTATTTGACCTACAGTCATCAAACTTTGTCAGTTGATGGGTCTTGCATGTTCGAAGGGTTTCGACCAAAAAGTAGGTCAACTTGACCTGCTTTTGGAATTGGACACCTATATTTATATATTTCAGATACTATTTGACCTACAGTCATCAAACTTTGTCAGTTGATGCGTCTTGCATGTTCAAAGGGTGTTGACCAAAAAGTAGGTCACCTTGACCTACTTTTGGAATTGGACGGCTATATTTATATAATTCAGATACTATTTGACCTACAGTCATCAAACTTTGTCAGTTGTTGGGTCTTGCATGTTTGAAGGGTGTTGACGAAAAAGTAGGTCACCTTGACCTACTTTTGGAATTTGACAGCTATATTTATATATTTCAGAAACTATTTGACCTACAGTCATCAAACTTTGTCAGTTGATGGGTCTTGCATGTTCGGAGTTCGCTGACCAAAAAGTAGGTCACCATGACCTACGATTGGAATTTGACAGCTATATTTCAATATTCAGATACTAATTGGCTTAAAATCATCAAACTTTGTCAGTTGATATTTCTTGGGTTCTCAAAATGTGTAAACCAAAAAGTAGGTCACATTGACCTACTTTTTTTGAATTCTTAGGATTTAACTAAAGATTTAGAATACTAAGAGGCTAAGAATAGAAATGGTGGGGTTGTACAATTTATCAGAAGAGCGATTCTAGGCCCTTGGGCCTCTTGTTTTGCATTGTTATGCTTACCTGGATACTGGGTTGTTTTAAATATATATGTAGCAGTAGAACAGGTATAACGTGTTTGGTTAGTTTGGCCAGGTATAGATATTCCAGGTGTTGGCCGAACGATAGAGTGATCTCGAAAGGTGTTGCCCGTGTGGTTATTTTCCCCATCCTGTGTGATCTTGGGAGGTGATACTAGTGTGATTATAGTTTTGCCCCAGTGGTTTACTTATTTTAAGACGCTACAACTCAGTACATGTATATCATTATCTTTTCTTTCTTTTTTTTCATTTTTACGAAATTTGTATTACGATTTGTATTAAGTACTTATGTTTTTAAATTACATATACATTGAGTATAAGTCAAATATTTATAAAGTTATTTTTATAGTTAGTCAGACATACCATATTTGTGATGCACCATTAAATATTTTTGCGTTCATGCATTTGTCTTCAATAGATTGTATAGCTTAGTTTACTATAGCATGTTGTACAATATCTTAGATAGGTGACTGTGAGATAGTACTTTTAGAATATTGTAGACGACCATGAGCACGTTATATATGGGCTGGGAAAAACAAGGTGGATTGACTCGGGAGTCGGGATACGTGGATAGAAACTCGTGCAACATCTTTGACATTTTCCTGGCGTTTCAAGTAAATATATCGTCGACTCGAATCCTTTCTTTCAATTTTATTGTACATTACTGTAAATAGTTATTATCTTATATGGCTGTGTGGCACTTGATTGGCAAAATTAATCCATTAACTACAATTATTGATTAATTGTGACATGGAAAATGTAAATACTTTATGTCTTTTATTGGAACAGATTTCAAAACATCATGAGAAAATTGATGCTGTATTTCTTTCCCATAGGCACGAATTGTGCTCATTTGTTACCTGGCCTGTTTTTACATTCTTATGAAACAGAAGTTATTCAACACCTTCTACTCAAGAAGAAAAACTTCCGTGGGCTTTAGATACATGTATATCGATGACGCTCTATCTATTGACAATAATCATTTTCATTTATATGTTGATTCGATATATCCCTATGAAGTCGAGATAAAAGACAGCACAGAGTCCTCCCCATCTGCTTCGCACTTAGATATTTTATTGAAAATGGATATTAACGGCAAACTAACAACTCAACTTTATGATAAACGGGATGATTTCAGCTTCTCCATCGTCAACTTTCCATATTTATGTAGCAATATTCCTTTGTCACCTGCAGTACAATCTATCATTGGGTCAAATGCTGTCTGACATGTTTCATACCGATTGTTAAGCCGTTCTTGGCACACTGATTTTGACTGCGGATAACTCCGTTTACCTGATCAGGATATAGGGCTCACGGCGGGTGTGACCGGTCAACAGGGGATGCTTACTCCTCCTAGGCACCAGATCCCACCTCTGATGTGTCCAGGGGTCCGTATTTGCCCAACTATCTATTCTGTATAGCTTATAGGAGTTATGACATTGATCACTGTTCGTTATCTTCACCTCGCATGTGGTGTTTATATTCTTAACTCATTTGATATGCAAGAGCTTGTTCTGCGTATGATCAGTTTTTAAATTGAGGTAGGTTACATACAAACAAAACGATGTTGCAGGGGTTTCAACAGTATCATTTAAAGTCAGCATTTTGCTAATTCTATAGCCGTTAAAATGATCTACATATGTAGTTTGCCAGTACAATGTATCACTGTCTGACATTTTTCATACCAATTACATGTATTAGGCCGTTCGTGGCGCACTGATTCTTTTTCATTTTACTACGGATTACTCCCTATACCTGATCAAGACCGAGCTCATGTCGCTATATCTTGATAAGTATCAAGATATAGCGTAATGATCCCTGTCTTGATCAGGTAAACGGAGTAATCCGTAGTCGTAGTTGTATAAGGAAGCATCGGCAAATGTAAATCTCAGAGAATGAAAACGTATTACACTACCACGGGGTTTAAACATTGATCAAACTGGAAAAATAACGGTAAAACACTCAACGTATATCGGAAGTGCTGCTACAATCCTTTCCTTGACGGTACGAAATGATTATTAAACATCTAAACACGAAACCATCTCAGCCAAGAATATTTGATTCAATAATTAATTTATTGCATATGATATAACAGATGCTGTGTTATCCTTTATATACTTCGCACATATTTCCCAAATTCTATGATCGTTGTAATGATCTAGTTTGCCAGCCAGGGTTCATGCCAGACTGGTTTATCAGAAGGTTCTGGTAATGTGTTGCGTGATCATTTCGCAGTAATCTTCAACGCATGTGCCTTCAAGCCTGCTCCTTTGAGGAAAACGGTTACTTACAGAAAACTCAGATCCATCAATGTGGAGTCTTTCAGGAAGGACATTGAATCGTGAAAAGTTTTGAAGGACTCTAAAATATGTGGACATTGAAAAACTAGTTGCTACATACAACAGTGAACTTTCATTGCTTGTTGAAAAGCATGCTCCACAACGTACAAAGACAATTATAATTAGACCTACCTGCCCCTGGTACACTGAAGAACTTCATGAGGCACACATCTGAGGCGTAAATTGGAACGCAAATGGCACAGGACAAGATTCACAATCGATCATAACATTTAAAGAAATCAGTGTGGTAATGTGAACAAATTGCTCAGACAGGCTAGACTAAATTACTACACAGAAAAACTATCATCTATTCAAAGTGACAAAGTATTTGTTGGAAGGTCCCAGTGAGGTTGTACTATCTTCTGTCAAAGCATCATGTGAGCTTGCCCAAAACTTCAGTGCCTTTTTCATAAATAAAATAGAATGTATAAGAGATAACATAAATTCAAAGTCTCAGCCTGAAATATGTACGGACAATCTCAAGGCAGAAGTAGACACGACCATGACTCTCCTGGAGGAATTCACTTCTGTTACAGAGGAGGAGGTAAAGAGAATAATCAAGCATTCACCTAATCAATCGTGTGAGCTATACCCAATACCAACATGGCTTTTAAAATCTTGTTTGCAAGAACTTCTACCAATTCTGACAAACATTATAAACCTATCCCTTAAATTTGCAAGTGTACCAGCAACATTAAAAAAAAACCCACATATACGACCTCTTCTTAAAAAAAAAACAAATCTTGAAGCAAATATTCTTAAGAACTATAGGCCTGTGTCCAATTTGCCTTTTGATTCAAAGGTTTTGAAAAAGGTAGTGAACTCCCGTATTGAAGACCATTTGACATTGAATAACCTTCATGAAGAACACCAGTCAGCATATAGGTAGTTCCATTCCACGGAATCTGCACTACTGAAGGTACAGACTTATATACTACAATCTTTAGACCAAAATGATGTCACTATACTTCTGATGCTGGATCTTTCCGCTGCATTTGACACTATCAAACACACTACCCTATTGCACCGACTTGAACATCTGTTCGGAATAACAGGCAAATCACTAGGCTGGATATCATCTTACCTCAGTGACCGTCACCAAATGGTCTGCATAGATGGTGCCAAGTCAAGGCCAATATGCCGCGAGGATCAGTGCTGGGTCCCAAATTCTATACAATGTACACAAAACCAATTGGTTCCATCTGTAGATATCATGAACTTGATCACCATTTTTACGCTGATGACTCTCAGCTTTATCTGTCTTTTAAGCCTACGGGCATAGCTACACAGGCAGAGACATTACATCGTATTGAACGTTGTCTATACGACATCGTGTTTTGAATGCGTGGCAATATGTTGAAACTCACCATGTATAAGACCGAGGTCATTATGTTTGCATCTGGTCGTAATGCAAATCTCATTAGAAACATTCCAGTGACAGTAGTCGACTCGCAAATTAATCCTTCAACCTGCGTTCAAAATCTTGTTGTCATGTTTGACTCCAAGATGGATATGGAGAAACAAGTGAACTCTGTCAGCAGATCTTGTTATGCACAGATGCGGCAAATAGGCCACATCAGAAAATATTTAACAACAGAAGCAACTAAATCTCTTGAGAACTCCCGAGTTACATCAAAGTTAGATTACTGTAACGCTCTCCTGGTTGGTGTTCCAAAGACAGTCCTGAGCAAGCTCCAACATATTCAGAACACTGACGCACGTCTCATATCCAAGACCTCTCGTTACAACCATATCACTCCAATATTAAGAGAACTACACTGGTTACCTGTGCAGTATAGGACACAATATAAGATACTTACTTATACTTGCAAAGTCTTACATGATGAGTGCCCAATTTATATCAAACGATTACTAGAGGTATATAAGCCTTCCCGAAATCTTAGGTCTATAAACCTACGATCACTATAGTTGTTCCAAAACGTCGAAACGTTACGTACGGGGATCGGTGTTTCAGAACAATAGCTCCAAAACGGTGGAATGCCCTTCCAGACCATGTAAGGGACTGTAGAACACTGTGCGTTCAAGAAGTCACTGTAAACACATTTTTTCCATCAAGTTTTCCAGGACTAGTTTCTATCATTCCGTCATTCGTGTTTGCTGTTTCAGTGCATTAAGATTATTTTGTCTGTTTTGACTGTGTGTTTTAGTTTTCGAGTACGATTTTGTGATGTTTTATCTTTTTAAAAATTCTCTGTTTTAATGTATTATAACTGAGAAATTATATGCTGTGGGTGCGTGTGTGTATTTCATTATTATCATTATTTCAATACGCCCAGAAACTGATGTTTATTCTTATCTAGCATATTTATGGTATCTTGTGTTTTCATGTTTTATATGTACAATCAGGATTGGTACAGCTACGGACTGTTTACATGTGATAACGCCTTTTATATCATTGCTTTTTAATGTTTTATTTATTTTCTATGTATTATGTGTATAACATTCTGTTGTAAGGTATATGCATTGTAAAGCACCTTTGAGCGTACATAGTGTATGAAAAGGGTGCTATATAAGTATGGTATTATTATTATTATTGAGTCAAATGCTCTCTGTCGTTGTTAGGCCGATCTTGGCACACATATTTTGACTACGGACTGCTCCGTTTACCTGATCACGATATAGGGCTCACGACGGGTGTGACGGGTCGACAGGTGATGCTTACTCCCCCTAGGCATCTGATCCCACCTCTGATATATCCAAGCGTCCGTGTTTGTCCAACTCTCTATTTTGTATTACTTGTAAGAATTATAATATTGATCAATGCTCGATAGTTTCACCTTTCATATAGAACATTGTGCTTTGCTGCTGTCTCGATTCATGATATACGTATGTTACGGTAAATATTGCCAATAATTTACAGTTTTGTTGGGATGTATTTTTCGTGCACATGCTTTCTGGACACAGACATGTTATGCATATTGTGTTGAAATTTGTGAGATTTTGATGTTCTCGAAACTTAATTAATCTCGCACGAAACATATTCATTCTACAGTAGGTAATTGGGAAATCAACATACTCAATAAAAGTTATAGATCAATAGAATTCCCAATGCATAGTCAACATACATTTTCTTAATGGTACCAATGCTTCCTATTGTAGAAAATCGTTTTTTAATGGAATTATACACGTATTTCTTTACGTTTTTAAATCTAATTTTGTGGAAAGGTAGCTTTATATTTTTTATACTTCTATAGTCAAATTTGTCTGAATTTGTGATTAATGTGAAATTATGTCCTATACAGGAAACGTACTTTCATCTTTGTGATATTACAAAGTTCATATCTTTTTTATGTAACATTATACGCAGTGGGGAATTTAAACACAAGTTTCTTGATACTGGAACATGATTCCAAAACACCTAAGAAGATTGTTGTCCAAAAGTCTGCTGTTGCTGTATGTTTTACAAACAGTATATGCTCTTGCTGACATGAACGAAAATGGAAAATGTGTTGGAGAAAAGTAAGCTATATTCCTTCCTTATATCTTCAGAAGCATTATTCCCCATGTTCAGTATTTTGTATTAATAATCATATGATAATTGCAATTTCCTTCATTATGGAAACAATAGCTAATTGTATAAAAGTTGTTTTGAACCATTTCAGAAATACCACTAATTGCTGTGAGAACTACGCTTATAATGCGTCGGTAGAGGAATGTGTCGGTTAGTTCTAAATGTGTTGCAAGAGTTTAGAAAAGCAAAAATCAATCATCCAGTCTTTTCGAAAATTACAGAGGCGTCCAATGTAATTCCTGTTTTGTAGAATGTGTTGGGAGGTTTGGCTATAACTGTTCACAGGAGTGCCTGGATGGATTTTACGGAAGATCATGTAACAGTAAATGCAACTGTTCTAATCAAACTTGCAATAAAATATCGGGATGTTTAAAGAAAAGTATGTCTCTCTCTGTATCTCTCTCTGTGTGTGTTTCTCTCTCAGTATTCAATCCCATTTCACGTATCATGCTTAACGTGCATTTCAGGCAAACTGAGCGAGAAGGCTGGAATCTGCTATGACAAAGAGTAAGTTTCATATAGAAACAATTGTGTTTACCCTATTCTTGATCTTGTATTTTATAGAATGTTTGAGATTTATCACCATTCGTTGCCTTTAGTTTTTTAACCACTGCCATGGATTTATTGTACAATGTTTAACGTCCCTCTCGAGCATTTTAAACTCATATGGAGACTTCATCATTGCCAGTGAAGGCCTGTAAAATTTAGGACTATGCTCGGCGTTTACGGTCTTAAAGCAGGGATGGTTCTTTAACATGCCATACCTCTTGAGAATGGAACCCCAGTTTTTGCGGTCTCATCCGAAGGACCTCTATTTAGTCGCCTCTTACAGCAAGCATGGGATACTGAGGACCTATTCTACCCCGAATCCCCACGAGATAATTAACGTATACTGATACAGCTGTGTCACTAACTAACGTATTCTGTTTGCAGGAATGATACTTACTGTTGTACAAACTACATGTACCTAAAACAAGAACATAGATGTCAAGGTCAGTATGTAATGAAAACACAATAAACACCATCTATCGATTCTTATTATCCTGAAATTCGTCTCATTTCAAATGTTAGTGAGGACGTCAACGCGTAATTGATAAATAATGCTTTGTCCTGTTTGAGGTTTACGGCGGTGATGATGAAATTATTTGTGTTAATGAAGTATTAAGAGGCCGAATT
Source organism: Ostrea edulis (assembly GCF_947568905.1). NCBI lineage: Eukaryota > Metazoa > Mollusca > Bivalvia > Ostreida > Ostreidae > Ostrea > Ostrea edulis. The sequence continues at coordinate 37,885,207 of NC_079164.1, forward strand.
TGATAGAGTGTTTGTGGTGGGTTTTTTAAATTTGTTTTGAGCATTGATCTGAATTTTATATATTTCTACAAATAAAATGAAACATTTTTTAGTCTTTTTCTTTAAATAAGTTTATTTTCAATCTCAAATAGACAAGATTATTTCAAAATATTAAATTTCAAGAACAAATTATCTACAGTTTTTAGTTTCAAGATCATATATATTATGCTTAGATTACTAAAGACCAACCAGGACAACGAATTTTCACAGGGAGAGATATAAAATGAATATCAAATAACAGTAAGCCATTGAAGGTATTCACCGATCAAGGAATTAGAAACCATCTGACTGTATGCTCTATAAAGATGATGAATCTGATCATTTTTACAGTTGATGTTTTTTAACATTTTTCCTGGAACATCTAGATATGTATATGAAATTCTCGAAATTATATTTCAGAGGAATAAAATGTTCTATATTGTCTTTTAATGATAAACCTGGTTCTCAAAATCTAAGTACACAAAAATTAATCTATACCAAAATGCATCGCTTCAAATATATATAGATTTCTATCTATCAAAGTGACATATTAGCTGTTGAAATTATGTAATCTATTTCGTTTGCTATGCGATAGTTCCATGAAATGTTATGTTCTACATTATTTAGGTGAATGTTGTAAATAATAAACCTAATGTTTTTTTCTTTAGAATCAGAGAAGTGCATAATGTAATTTACAAATAAAGGTATATAGGGTTCCATAAAGGGACGAGAAGTATCCCCTCCGTCTGTCTGCATCCCACTTTGCTTATTGAATACATGTATAACTTTGAGACTCATTGTTTGAAATTTAATAATCGAAATATTTTTACCCCATTTCACTTTACTTTATAGTAACATAAGGTTTTTTGTAAAAATGACATACATTGTTTAAGCAATACTTTCAGGAGACACGATAACGCTACAATTTTATGATTTGAAATATGTCTTATCAGATTGTGTGGGAAGGTTTGGCGTCAACTGCAGTAAGAAATGTCCAGAAGGATACTATGGAAAACAATGTAATGAGAAATGTACATGCAATGTCAGTCAGTGTGACGAGATACTGGGTTATCTGGGACCTTCCTCAGGTATTGTGACTTTCATTATTAACATTACCTTCAAGGAACATATGTCTAGTTTGCTTCCTCTGGGGTAAATATGTAATAAAAGTAGGATAAAATGGTGGCTTTATCGAGAATGGCAGCAATAAAAGGCTTTATTACAATACAAAACACTGAGAATGTTCTATCTATATAGTTAAAATGTCGAGAAAGTAATTTTATATCATTCTCATAAATCCTCAGAATTTGGTAGAGACGGACAGTCAATTCTTCAAATCGTCCTACCTGCTTCATTAGCCACTGGAACTCTGTTGCTTTGCATTACTGTAGGATTTCTGCACAGGTATGTAGCTACCAAAGTATCAACATGTAAAAGATCAATCTCTTCATTTGACTTATGTAATTACTTGATGACATGAAAATGACCAGAGTACTATTCTATCAAACAGGTTTTCAAAGAAGAAACACACTGCCGAAATTCAAATCTACCACGCTACCACAACAAATGGCAAATTTGAATCTCTCTCTCTCTCTCTCTCTCTCTCTCTCTCTCTCTCGTTACATTCATGTTGAAGTAAATAAAGAAATACACACAGTACAACTTCAGACAAGAGAAGTTGAGACATGTTCTCAATATTCTTTTATTCATTTTTTAAAAGTGGAACAAGAAGAATATTCTGCCTGTAATTATGCAGCTTCCAGAGAAAAAAGGGTTACTGTTATGCTCCAGCACGATACTCCATATCAGAACGCATTTGCAAAACAATCAGAACACGAAGACATTGATGTAAGAATGGATATGTCCATCTATCAAGAAACACACATAGCAGAAGACTTTGATACGGAATACAGCATGTCTTCAGAGTTTGAGGACCTGTACGATAACACGGCTTGTATGGCTTCCTCAGACGTACCATCTGTTGAAAGAATGCACTCATCCAAAATCGAGTGTTGATCAATTCACGTACGGTGAAAATTTCCTATGGGAAATAGGAATGGAGAAGTTGTGCGTTTCCAGAATCATTCAGAGAGACTGATAGACGAATACATTAACGTCTTCAAAATTAACCTCGGTTCTGTCATGGCATTTTTGCATTTTTTCGTAGCATAACTTTTATCAGAAAGAATTGAAATTACTTTCACTTTGATGAATTAGATATAAATACTTACGTGAAATAAAATATATACAACATGAAGATTATATGACACTAACACTTAGAAATATTCCATCATTATTACAAGCATTTTACGCTATTGATCTATTTTATAAACATGGTGGATCAAAGATCTTTATGATTAAAACAAAACGTATTCTTTAATGCACTTTGTCAGGTAAACGTGATATCAATATACGAAGTAGAATGTTATAAAATTGGTTGAAAGTCTATCACGACGTAGATACCTTATTTAAGTCGAGCAAGAAAATAAAATGGACAATTTTCGGTAAACATTCTGTAAGGAACACTTTAACAATTCTAAATTTATATATACATGTTTTGTCCAGCTAACAAAATGCCTCAAAACCAAAGTTCAAAATGTAATCCATTTATTGTGTATAATCAGCCAAGGGACTGGGACAGACATCATTGTGAGACATTCTGTGAAAGCTACCACAAAATACAGAAAAATATGTAATTCATATCACTTTTCAATAAACGAATACAGATGTACATGTAAACATTGTGTCAAATCAGGCAACACATTCAAAAATGTAATTTAAAGCCCTAACATTGTATATTATACATAGTATCAATTACTGAACAGTAGATAATCAGTTTTGTCTTGTTCATAATGCACAAATAATTTCTTAAATTCAAAATTATCTCATTCAAGACAATTTAAAGATTCATAACATTGCAAAATTTAAAATAGTATTGACTCGAAAATGACATGAACAACATTTACAAAATTACTGATAGCTTCCACAATTCAACCTTTGCATAGTGAAATAAACATTACAGTATATCATTCCGACAATTTTCAAGAATAAAACTTACATGGTTCCCGCTGTCTATGAAAATAGAATTCTGTTAACAATCTCGTGCAAATGATACCGGAAATAAAAATACATACATAGAAAACAAAACCCTACATAATCAGGTATGAAAATTCCGGATTGACATGGCGTAAAGACACTAGAATACATATAGCCATAAAACTAAAATTACTAGACGAAAACTATACAAGAGTTCAATAAACTAATTTTCAACTTCATTAGGAATAAAAGAGAAAGAAAATGGAAAAATGATGCAATAGCGGAGATAACTAGAAAAGGAATATGTTTAGTTGATATAGAACCAAAATTACAAGCTTTAAAACAGCCTGAATACGAAGACTGCTACTACGTAAATTATTAAGTTATTAATGATTTTGTGAATGACTATTTTAAAGCTTTAAATATAAATACCAATATTTGCTATATTACCTCAAACATAGCTGTTGAAAGATTTAATATTTTTTCATTATATGGCACGGCAGATGTGACCGGTCGCTAAATGTTTGCTCCTCCTTGGCACTCTCTGGTATATCAGGAATCCATAAGATAGCCATCAATGATCAATTTCATGAATCCTTCAAAGGATACAAAATCAAAAGGAGGACAAACATCGACCCATCTAAGCACCAGAAGTGGGATCAGGTACCGAGGAGGATTAACCGGGTACACCCGCCGTGATCCCATGTAAGCACCAGAAGTGGGATCAGGTACCGAGGAGGATTAACCGGGTACACCCGACGTGATCCCATGTAAACACCAGAAGTGAGATCAGGTACCGAGGAGGATTAACCGGGTACATCCACCGTGATCCCATGGTCAGTTAAACGGAGTAATCCATATTCAAAATCAGTATGAAAAGAAGAACCTTATAGCTGGTATGAAACACATCAAAATTGGTACCGTATACGTTTTACATAAGAGATTATTCAACTTCATGAAAGGTTGTATCTGCAATTATATCATTATAACGAATTCAGAATTTGCAAAAGGCTGACTTTAAATGAGACTACTAAAACCAATAAGACATCAAATTATTTGTCAGTAGCCTCTTTTGATTCAAACACGTTATCATACGCAGAACATGCTCTCGCTCATCGAATCAGGGAAAGACATAAACGCCATATACAGGTGATAATGAATATGGCTACATAAATTTATATGAGACTTTCACAGTGAAGTTAAAGACATCCCGATTGTTACAGTTTTAGTTTACATTGAACCCCGTTCTTCAATACACATGTATAATATCCAAATATAAATCAGATATTGAGGACTCTTTGATGTTTTTTAGTTCAATCAAGGTAACTAAGTTATATGGAGTCTAGATATGAATAAAAATTAGTATCGTTTATAGATAATCAAAGGCAAACTATTTCTATTCCAAATAAAAAGTAAAACAAATTACGAGTTCTCATTATTGCAGACCACACTACCGAGTTAAATGGCTCACTGCAGGTGCGGTCGATTACTCCTCCTTAACACCTGATCCCATCTCTGATGTGTCTATGAGTCCGTGTCTGTCATACTCTTAATTTTGTGTTCTTTATAGGAATTATGAAATTCATCAGTATTCTTTATCTTCACTTATTCTCTTAATCTCTTAAACACTTTCTGAGAACACTCAACGACAAAGGCAGAAATATGTGAAAATATTTCAAAAAAGGTACGATTTAGAAACTCAGGGCCAAAACAACGTAAACTGTGTTACACGTTGAAACACTGTTTAGGAAGACAAATTTTATCATCCCAGCTACAAACTCAATCAAACTCCTAAGGCTATTATTTTCTTAGTTTAGTTTAAATCAAAATCTGTTCTTTTTCAATATTGATTGATTGATTGAATATTGTTTAACGAGAAGTTTTCACTCATATGTAGACGTCACCATTGCCGGCGGAGGGCTGCAAAATTTAGGCCTATGCTCGGTGCTTACGATCTTTCAGCAGGGAGGGATTTTTATCGTGCCAAACCTGCTGTGACACCTGGCCTCAGTTTTTGCGGTCTCATCCGAAGGACCGCCCCATTTAGTCTCATCATACGATAAGCAAGGTATAATGAGGATCGATTATAACCCGGTTCCCCACCAGATTCTTTTTTAACAAACATTAAATGTGGATTCTAAAACAATCTAAAGACCTTTTAGTAAATTTGAATTCGCAAAACTTCTCAAATCAACAACTTTAACACGTATGACTTTTCAACACTTTACACGACCATTCCCCACAATAAATTATATAACTGTGAAATATTTTTCCGTCTTTGAATCCTACGATCAACCTTCTGCTATGTATGACGTGTACCCTGTTTGCATTTGAAGAGTTACTGCTTCGTCATTTTCCTCAAAAATGTAGCTCAGGTTACTTCTAGCTTTGAAATAGATGACAGGTGAAGATAACGAACAGTGATCAATCTATAATAACTCCTATAAAGAATGCAAAATAAAGCATTGACCAAACAAGGGCCCCTCATACCAGGTAGGATCAGATGCAAGGTCAAGATAACGAACAGTGATCAATCTCATAACTCCTATAAGCAATACAAAATTAATAGTTGGGCAAACACAGACCCCTGGACACACCAGAGGTGGGGTCAGGTGCCTAGGACGAGTAAGCATCCCCTGCCGACCGGTCACACCCACCTCGAGCCCAACGTCCCGATCAGGCAAACGGAGTTATCCGCAGTCAAAATCAGTGTGTCAAGAACGGCTTAACAATCGGTATGAAACACGTCAGACAGCATTTCACCCAAAGATAGGTTGTATTGACGAACTAGATCGTGATAACGACCATAGAATTTGCGAAATGCTGACTTCAATCGAGACTGTTGAAACCCGTGTACCATCAATTTAATTGCAGTAGCTTACCTCGATTTAGAAACGGATTATACGCAGAGCAAACTCTTGCATATTGAATCAGTTGAGGTATATAAACACCATATGCAGGTGATAATGGAATATTACTACATAAATATGGGATGTTGACGATGGAGAAGCTGAAATCATCCCGTTTGTCATACAATTGAGTTGTCAGTTTGCCGGTAATGTCTACTTTCAATAAAATATCTAAGTATGAAGCAGAAGTGGACGACTCTGTGGTGTCCTTTATTTGGAGCTCACAAGGATATATCAAATCGACATATGAATGAAAGTTATTATTGTTAATAGACAAAACGTCATCGATATATCGAAATGTCGAATTGATGGCCACACCGAGAGATTTTTTCTTCTCACGTAGAAGTTTTTTAATAAAGTCTGCCTCTTATGAATATAAAAACAGGTCAGCTAGCAAAGGAGCACAATTCGTGCCCATGGGAATTCCAACAGACTGTTGGAAGACCTGATCACCAAAGACCACGAAGATATTGTCAATGAGGAACTCTAGCATATTTTTTATTTCAACTTCAGAGTACTTGTGCGTGGAATCAGAGTGGTGTTTAACAAAGTAAGTTTTTGAATGACTGATCACTAGATATGAATATTTCCGTTTTCCATTTTTATTGAAGAAGCAACTGTCTATGATATCAAAAAGTCTAGTCTTTAATTTATCGTGAGGAATATTCGTGTATAGTTTTGAAAAGTCATAGGTTTTAATGTTACTGATTTGGGAAAAATTCTGCGATTTCAAGTTTACTAAAAGTTCTTTAGAATTTTTTAGAATCCACATTTGATTGACACTACTTCTGGCATGTGTAGTCGCACAGTAAGTTTGAAGTTTCTCCTTCACAGCTGTTAATATTTTCGTGAGGAGCAAGGATAGGGGCTTATTTGAGCACTTCTGGACCCAGCAATGTATCTTTGTTTGTAAGGGGTTTTATGTAGTTTAGGAATCCATTATAGGTACGGTAGCTCATATTCATTCCACCCATTGATTGGGATATTAGATGTGTCTAAAACTGAAGCATGGTTTTGAAGAATTTCATTTTTGGAAAGGGCAGTTAAAGTATAAGTATGATTACCAAAAGTGGAATTAATGGATTATGGAAATAATTGACGATGGAGAAGCTGAAATCATACCGTTTGTCATCAAGTTGATTTGTTAATTTGTCGTTAATATTTATTTTCAGTGGAGTATCTAAGTACGAAGTAGATGTGGAGGAATGTGGCGTCTTTTATCTCGAGTTCACAATGTATACGAATCGACACATGAATGAAAATGATTATTGTTAATAGATAAAAGGCGAAGATAAAGATGTCAAGAAGGAGTAAGCATTCCCTGTCAACCAGTCACACCCGTTGTAAGCCCTATATCTTGATCATGTAAACGTAGTAATCATTAGTCCAAATCAGTGTACCAACAACAGCCAAGCAATTGGTATGAAACACGTCAGTCAGCATTTGACCCAATGATAGGTTGTATTAGCAAACTAGATCATTATAACGACCATAGAATTTGCGAAATGCTGACTTTAAACAAACCCCTGTGTCATCAATATGTTTGTCAATAGATTGCCTCTATTTAAAACTGATCATACGCAGGAAATTGATTGATTTATTGATGTTTTCCGCCACACTCAACATTTTGTCAGTTATCTGGTGGTGCCCACTTTTTATTGGTGGAAAGGAGAACCCAATTACAACGTACCTGGGAAGAGACCACCGACCTTCCGAAAGTAAACTTGGAAACTTTTTCACTTGCCGGGACGACCGGGATTCGAACCCCACGCCGATAGGGGTGAGAGGCCGTGTGATTTTGAGCGCGAGGCCCTAGCCACTCGGCCACGGAGGCCCTCCATACGCGAGAAAAGGTCAGCATATGCAGGTGATAATGGAATATTGTTGAATAGATATCGGAAGCTGACGATGGAGAAGCTGAAATCATACCGTTTGTCATCAAGTTGATTTGTTAATTTGTCGTTAATATTTATTTTCAGTGGAGTATCTAAGTACGAAGCAGATGTGGAGGAATGTGATGTTTTGTATCTCGAGTTCACGTGATATATCGAATCGACATATGAATGAAAATGATTATTGTTAATAGATAAAAGGCGAAGATAACGAACGGAGATCAATCTCATAACTCCTATAAGGAATACAAAAGTAAAGAGTTTGATAAATACAGACCCTTGGACACACCAGAGGTGGGATCAGTTAGCTAAGAGGAGTAAGCATCCCCTTTCGAGCGGTTACACCTGTCGTGAACTATATGTCTTCATCAGATAAACGAAGTAATACGTAATCAAAACCAGTGTGCCAAAAGCAGTCTAACAATCGGTATGCAACACGTCAAACAGCATTTGACCCAATGATAGGTTATATAGGCTAACTTAGATCATTATAACGAACATATAATTTCCTAAATGCTGACTTCAAACGAGACTGTTGAAACAACTGTAACAACTTGTTTGTCAGTAGTTTTTAGTATCGAATTAGTTGAGAGATATTAATACCATATGCAGTTGATAATGGAATATAAAACGTCGTCTATATATCTAAATGCCGAGTTGAAGGCCACAGCAAGAAACCTTTTTTTCTCATGTAGAAGGGTTGAAATAAACTCCGCTTCATGAGAATATAAAAACAGGTCAGCCAACAAAGTAGTACAATTCATGTACATAGGTATTCCAACAGACTGTTTGAAGACTTGATCTCCAAATAATACGAAGACATAGTCAATGAAAAACTCCGGAATGTTTTTATTTCAACTTCAGTGTACTTGTGCGTGGAATCAGAGTGGTGCTTCACAGTATTTTTTGGATGCCTGATCACTAGATACAAATATTTACTTTTTTCAATTTTGTTGACGAAGCAACTGTCCATGATGTTAAATAGTCTAGTCTTTAATTTATCATGAGGAATGGTCGCGTAACATCTAAGACTTCTTCAACTTTTTTCATTTTATGTTTGTCAGAAATTTTTGCCTAAGTTAAAGGATAGCTAACGCTGGAGTACCTGTAAAGTGCGAAACGATATCGAATCGAAACGAAACAAAACAGACTGTATAAGCGAATTATTTTACTTATAATAATTAAAAATAGTAGATCAGGCCCCTGTGAAAGTTACCACGTATAAATGAAATTCACCTCCCTTTTGATGTAGGCTATCGGATTGAATACTACAAAGTTTTAAAAGTTGGAAAGGGGGAGAGTGAGTAAGTACATATCCGAAATTGATTAAATTATATAAACCGTGTGCAATTAGTTTCGGATCTAGAAATTTGAGAAAGGAGGTCTGGGGAAACACATGAAACGAGGGATGGGGTCGCTGACGTTGGATTCACCTTTGGATATGTCTTCCCATTCTTTTTGTAATGTCTGCTTTCCTTGTTCATGAGTCTTTGGAGTTTACAAATAGCTGACCTCTTCCTGATATTATTGCACAAAATATTTTCCGTTTTCCGTTCCGTGTTCAATTCCCCATGTTAGCAACAACCTTTTCAGATCTGAAGGAAGAAAATTTTAAGAGAGAAGGACCTATGAAATCTACACCTGCTGATTTATTAAGTGTCCTTGCCAAGAATTCATCCTGGATAATAGGAAGAAAACTAAGGATATTTTCCTCACCAATTCTGGACTTTGCTGATGATTACATATGGTGCAAATATTCTGTATCTGTTCATGAGATAAGTATGCTACAACACATATTGTAGAGTAATTGAAGGTTAATTTTCGCGCATTGCCAAAATTTTACGCTGTTGCTTGGATGCAATTTCGATGTATGGTCATTGAAATATAATATATTGTATATTTCGTTGTTGTTGAAAATTCAAGATATATACTCTTGAAACCCCCGAAAAATGACCCCCACGAAATATAAGGACACCACAGTAGGTGTAATGACTGAACGGCAGCACACAATGCATGTAACAAAGTCAGTTTACTTCCTTTGAACGTCAAACGTTTTCATTCCTAAGTATATCAAAACAGCACATGAACCTAACATCCTATCAATATATTCCAATGTTTTTCATTGATATGTGTATCTCTCTAAATATGCGATAAACCTGAGATCATGCAAAGTGAAGACAACGAACAGTGATCAATCTCATAACTCCTACAAGCAATACAAAATAGATAGTTGGGCAAACATGGACCCCTGGACTCATTTCATAAACAGGAAGCGTACTTTCATCTGTGTAATATTACACAGTTGAACTGTATAATATTATATCAGAGGGAACGTAAACACAAGCTGTGATATTGGAACATGATTCCAAAACACACCAACAGAATATCGGTGCTGTATTTCTTACAAACACTATATTTATTCGCTGACATGAAGGACAATGACATGTGTGTTCAAGAAAAGTAAGCTATTTTTTATGAATATCAATCTAAATCTTTAATGTATATTTATCAATATCATTTCATGAAAATCACAAACTTCTTTTTATATTTCTTTTAATACTGAAATATCAGCTTATTCAATGAAAGTTATACCGAAACATTTCAGGAATACCACTATATGCTGTCCGAATTACCGTTATAATGTGTCTGTGAAGAAATGTGTGGGTTAGTGATTTTTTTTTCATTTGAAAACATATCGTTAGAGGTAGATAAAAATATATGTCAATAAGATTTTAACTTCTTCAAATGTAGGCGATGTCTTACTTTTGCAATGTAGAATGTGTTGGAAGGTTTGGCTATAACTGTTCAGAGCAGTGCCCGGATGGATTGTACGGAAGATCATGTAACAGCAAATGTAACTGTCCTATTGAGGCCTGTAACAAAATATCTGGGTGTTTAACAAGTAAGTATGAAATGTAAGTGTCTCTCTCTTTAATTAATGTTATTGCCAATTGCATTGTAAAACTTGTTTAATGTACGTTGTAGGTAGTCTGGACGTAAAAAATGGAATCTGCTATGACAAACAGTAAGTTTTCAATGTTGATTTGATCATTGTTAGTTACCTTACTGCCTTGAACTACACACCCCGGGAGTGGCTTAGAGTATCGAATTAACATACATAACATTCCGTTTTCAGGAATGGTGCCTACTGTTGTGTAAACTACGAATACCTGAAAAACAAACATAAATGTCAAGGTAAACTACACTAAAAACATTCAATTGAAATAAAATGAATGTTTTGTCTTATTTCCTAATATTCACATCCTTATTTGCAATTTTAGTGATTGATTGATTGATGTTTTCCGCCACACTCAACAATTTTTCAGTTAACTGGTGGCGCCCAGTTTTTATTTGTGGAAGATAGAATCCAGATACAATGTACCTGGGAAGAGACCACCGACCTTCCGAAAGTAAATTGGGAAATTTTCTCACCGGCGCGAGCAGGATTCGAACCCGCGCCGACAGAGATGAGAGGCCGTATGATTTTGAGCGCGATGCTCTAACCACTCGACCACGGAGGCTATTGAAGAATCGCGATAGATTTTCAAGAATTAATTTTTAAAGAAAAAGACGTTGTAATAAATATAATTGAAACATGCTAATCCATCCAGTCTGGCGTAGTTAATCGAATTATTAGACCATAAGTTGTACATGTTGACTGTCACAATGATGTACATGTTGACTGTCACAATGATGTACTTGTTGACTGTCACAATGATGTACATGTTGACTGTCACAATGATGTACATGTTGACTGTCACAATGCTGAAATCTTTTTGTGTAATTCTGCATTTAAATCGAGGCAGTTTCGTTAAACGTCAGTATTTTGCCAGTTCTATAGTCGTTATAACGATCTAGTTTGCCAATACGACCTATCTTTGGGTCAACTGCTGTTTGACGTTTTACTTTCTCATTGTTTGGCCGTTTGTGCCACACTAATTTTGAATGTGGATAACTCCGTTTACCTTATCAAAATATAGAGCTCACAGTGGGTGTGACAGGCCGCCAGGAGATGCTTACTCCTCCTGGGCACCTGATCCCACCTCTGGTATATTCAAGGGTACGTGTGTGCCCAACTTTCTATTTTGTATTGCTTATAGGAGTTATGAGATTGATCACTGTTCATTATTTTCACTTTTCATGATGAATCTGATTATTTTAGTGTTTGTGTGATTCTGAATTTAAATGATGAATTTATTTCATTTACCTGGTGATCGTTTTGATGTGACCAACATATCTACTGTTTTCTTCTTTAATTTCAGAGAAGTGCATAATGTACTTCACATAGAGGGTATTTAGAGTTCCATATCTGAAGCACGGAATGGGACTAAAAGTATCCTCTCTGTATATTTGTCCATTATTTGGTTCGTCCAGTTTCGTTCACCAAATGCATGTCAAACGTTAAGCAATTAATTCAAGTTTGATAATTGACACACTTTTACCTTGTATCATATTTTTTTCTGCATTACTTTAGCACTACTCTCAGAAGAGACAATAGTGATACATTGTACAGTTAAAGATTTAAAGTACTGTATTTCTTACAGAGTGCGTGGGACGGTTTGGCGTCAATTGCAGTCAAAAATGTCCAGAAGGATACTATGGCAAACAATGCAATGAGAAATGCACATGCAATGCCAGTCAGTGTCACGAGATACTGGGTTGTCTGACAGTTCCTTCAGGTATTATGGCTTTCGTTATTAACATCATTTTTACCATTGCTTGTTTGGCTGTATATTGTTTAACGTGCCTCGGGAATATTGTACTCATATGGGGACGTCATCATTACCGGTGAAGGGCTGCAATATTTAGGCCTATGCTCAGCGCTTACAGCCTTTGAGCAGGGAGTGATCTTTATTGTGCCACAGCTGCTATGACACGGGGCCTCGGGTTTCTGCGGTCTCATAAGAAGGAATGTCCCATTTAATTGCCTCTTACGATATGCAAGGGGTACGGAGGACTTATTCTAACCCGTATTCCCACGGGAGACATCTTTAAGGAATAAATGACTAGTTTCTTAATATTGGAGATATATAAGTAATGGGGAAAACGGAAAATGTGCACATCCGGCCAACATGAAATCCCCTAATTACATCCACTGCTTTACATTACCATAAAGTAAACAAATTAAGCATTTATTCATCTGTTTTATGATAAAAACACTTATCATATATGTTGATTTAAAGATGAATTGTGCGTCACAGTACCTTTAGTGACAAATGAAAACAACAAAAACCCAAAATGTGTCTTTATTACAAAAACATTGGTAAATGTAAATGCTATCAATCTCATTAATTTTCAGAATTCAAAAGGAACCAACAGTCAGTATCAGCGTATATTCTTCAATTTGTTGTACCTGCTTCAACTGCTACTGGGGCTCTGTTGCTGTGCGTGCTTTTAGGATTTCGGTACAGGTATGTAGTTATTATATCATTAGCATGTAAAATATCAATATATTTACCTTGTAAATTTCCTTATGCAATTATAGATGATGTTTTATTACACAGGTCCAAGAAGAAACGCAATACTGAAATCCAAACCTCTGTCACTGCCACAATAAACAGTAAACTCTAACTCTCTCTCTCTCTCTCTCTCTCTCTCTCTCTCTCTCTCTCTCTCTCTCTCTCTCTCTCTTTCTTTCTTTCTTTCTTTCTTTCTCTCTCTCGTTACTTATTACTTAAAAGTAATGCCCACAATACAACTTCAGACACAAAAACCTGTTACATGCTATTTATAATGAACTGTCTTTTTAAGTGGAGCGAGAAGAATGTTCTGCCTCTACCTCTGTTGCTGTGAAACGTCCAAAGAAGAAAAGGATGAACTCGATCCTTCAGCATAGTACTACATATGACAATAAAATGTTCTTGGAAAAAACAAACCATGAAAATACTGACCTAAGATGCAGCAATTCCAGATATAAAGGCAGAAATGGAATGGGAGACTTGGATGCGGTATACAGCATGTGTGCCGGGTATGAGAATATTTACGATGATACAGTTTGTCTGGCTTCTTCATTAGCACAATCTATTGAAAGGATACCTTCCTCGGAAATCGAGTATTGATCAATATAAAGACAATGAAATATCTCACGAGAAAGACAACAGTGTGTGTGTTATTCGGACAGACTAAGAGATTACTTTTATAACATTTAAGAATTCATTAATGTAATCTTGTTATGTAGATTTTTTTGAAATCAAATTGTAGATTACATTGATTCACTTGGATGAAAGGTGAAGATAACGAACAGTGATCAATATCATAACTCCTTCAAGCAATACAAAATAGATAAATATCTTAAAATCAACGTCCTTATATCATGTAATTCTTATGATACATTAAAATAATTTTACATTTTTCTTAAATATAAAGAGAATGAATCTTGTAGAACATATAAATACATCGCCATACAAAAATATATATTCATTTTTATATATTATCAATATTCATTATCATGCATATGCTAATTCGAGTCCCGTGGGGATTCGGGTTGGAATATGTCCTCAGTACCTCTTGCTTGTCGTAAGAGACGACTAAATGTGGCCGTCCTTCGGATGAGACCACAAAAACCGAGGTCCCGTGTCACAGCAGGTGTGGCACGATAAAGATCCCTCCCTACTCAAAGGCCATTAGCGCCGAGCATAGGCCGAAAATTTTGCAGCCTTTCACCGGTAGTGGTGACGTCTCCCTATTGTGAGGTTTTTGTATTTTTATACATGTATGTACTTACCCATGAAGTATTTTCTTACTTTTGTTGAAGCGAGCACACAATGTAATGTACATAGATTTAAACTATTAAAGACAGCTCTGTAGATTATAACCTATAGAATGTATCTAGCATTATATTCACGAGATATTTCTAGTGATATATTGAGCATATTCATAATAATGCGTTTTTGTGTGTACATATCAACATCATGCAGTTTGAAGGATCGTATATTAGAATTAACGTGTGCCCATTATAGAAATTACTGCAAGTTAACGAATATACGCTCGCTTCTACGGTAATTCCATATTACACGTATTATTACAAATGAATTACCTTGCTTTATTCATGTATACCATTGTGAAATAGTGTATTGGGCTGCAGATCTCATTTTTTGCGTCATGTGTATCTCTACTTTCTCTTTTGCTTGACGTTGTACCGCGCACGTTACATATGTCATTTCCGGTGGCGTTTCACCTATCTTTTTATGGATCCACCAACGAAATATTCTTGCTCCAGTAAATGTTGGCGTTAATACCAGAACTATTGCTTTGGAGGTAATTAATTAATTACTTAGATTAGATTGAATTAGACTAGTGTTATTTTCCAGTTTATTAATAGTTCAATATTAATTCTAGTTATATATGAACTATTTTCCAGTCACAATTTTGGTTGGATTTCCAACGGAATCCGTTCCCGTTGGAACGAAATCGTTGAACGAGGGTATAAAAGAGGGAGTGCGCGTCCCCACGGGGACTCCCAACTTTTTCTACTTTATTAGATAGATGTAGGTATTATTTTAAGTTAGAAATGATTAGGTTTTAGTAAGAGGGGGATGAAGTAAATTTTATTACTATTTTATGTGACTTTCAGTGAGTTGTAATATTTATTGATAGGGATACAGTATATTATTTCTACTAGGATTATAGACGACTGCAGCCTTGCGCTATATTTTTTAGATTGTGTTCAGTGCCATAATTTATTAACTCTATTTGTTATTTCGTTGAATAAACCTTGTAAACTTTAATTCATCTCTGTATTACTTGCTAGTGAATTATTTGGAGTCCATCGCGAACGATCATCCGACATATTCTGATATACTCAACATTAAACAATTGTTTCTGTTGAGTCTGTTAAATTATATTTACAACAACAGTAATCGCATAAAATAAATCCACGGTCCAGTGATCGAACCACTAGACCGTTACACTATAAAGGAAATAAAATCAATCATATGCTAATTCGATATATCCCAGTGATACACCACAGAGTCTTCCTCATTTGTTTCAGATCTGGTTGCTTTACTATACAAATAGAATAATGACAGACGAACAACCCAACCCATTACGAAAGGAATGGCACCAGCTTCTCCATCGTCAACTTCCCATATCTATGAGGCAGAATTCAATTATGAAACCGGCATATCTTTCCTATCGTATGATAAATTTGAAAATTGAGACAGACTGTTGTCAAATAATCTCCTTTGAAGTAACCTTTTACGGAACCTGACGCAAGGTCTAATGTTGTTTGACTTGCTTCATACATATTGTTTGATCGTTCTATACATACTGAATTTGACTACGAATTACTCTGCTTACCTAATCAAGACAGAACGCCAACGAGGGTTATGAAGGATTGCTGAATAAATGGGATGTTGGCTATGGAAAAGCTGAAGTTACCCTGTTTGTCATCAAATTAACTTGTTAGTTCGCCGTTAAACTCCATGATCAATAAAACAACCAAAACTGAAACAAGTGTAAATGACTCCTTGGTGACTTCTATTGAGTGCATTGGGATATATCGAATCTACAAATAAATGGAAATGAATAAATAAAAAACGTTGTTGATCTGTCTAAATATCAAGTTAAACTGCCACAGCAGGATAACGAAGTGATTAATCTGATATTTCTTATAAAGAATACCAAATTAAGACTATGAGAAACATGGACCTAAACATACCAGAGGTCAGATCAGGTGCCTAGGAGGAGTAAGCATCCCCTGTCGATTGTTCACAACCGCAGTGACCCCATATCTTGATAAAGCTAAAGGAGTGATCCGTAGTCAAAATCTTTGTGAAAAAAACAGCCTAACAATTGGTTTGGTACACATGAGACAGCATGTGTTCCAATGGCGGGTTGTATTTGTGAATTAGACCGTAATAACGACCATAGAATTTGCGAATTTCCGACTTTAAACGAGACTATTAAAAACTCTGTGACATCAACGTCTTTGTCAGTAGCTTGCCCCGAGTTAAAAACTGATCATACATAGAGCATGTTCTTGCGTATTTCTTCCCGTGTAAACGTTTTTGAGTAAATTCTGCATTGTTGGAAACACTGACCTCCAAGGACTACGTTGATTTTGTCAATGAGAAATACTATGTTTTCAATTTTAACTAGTAATTTTGGATGACTGATAGCAAGATATGAATATTTTATTGAAGTTGCTCCTGCCTATGATATTAAAAAGCCTAGTCATTAATTTATCAAGAGGAATGGTGATGTAAAGTGTTGTAACGTCGTATGTTACTTTTGATTATGAAGAAAAATTGTGACCTCATATAAACAATATGTTGGAATTCCTATTAGCACAAATTGTGTTTCCTCATTAAATGAATTTTTTTGTATTCCATCGCCGTAGACTATTTCACAAACTTCTACATGTAAAACTTATACGGTACCAATTTTGATGCACCAGATGCGCATTTCGACAAATAATATCTCTTCAGTGATGCTCAACCGAAATGTTTGAAATCCAAAATAACAATGAAGTTTTAGAGCTATCATAGCCAAAAACAGCGTGCCAAAATTAGTGGAGTCAAATTCGTCTAAGGATAAGAGCTATGCATGAGGGAGATGATCCTTAATTTTGAAATGAATTTCTAAATTTTATAACAGCAATCAAATATACATCCGTATTTTCAAGCTAGTAACGAAGTACTTAGCTACTGGGCTGTAGAGATGTACATGAGAGATGAAATATCTTGTTGTGACCTACAACTCGACATTTACATACATTGACGACGTTTTAGCCTTCAACAACATTCATTCTCATTCATGAACAAGTGTTTGCCCTATTCGTAATTTTATATTCTTTATAGGATTCATGAGAATGATCACTGTTCCTTATCTTCACTTTTCACGAAAAAGATGGTTTATTTCAACTTGTTTTGTAAGCCCAATCCGATCGTCAAAAAATGTCAACTTTTATTCGCTATGCGAAGACATTTTATATGAAAAAGAAGAATGGATCAGTAAAGGAATAAAAGTTAAAAGCAAAGTGGAAATCATGAATATTTCCATCGTCATGAACACAACGAGATTCTTCTTACCGAAGACAAGTACAGTTTCTTATATAACAGGGATGAAATATAAATCAATCTAAAAATAAGACAGACTGAGAAATTTAGGGAAAAGCAGTAGAAAGACAATAATTATATTCATTAATCAAAAACCTTTCTATGTATTCTCAGTAGTTTGAATGTATGTCACGGTCATGCCTTGGCTTGCATTTCAAAACCATTGAAAAAGTTCCAAAACAATTGACATCATAACATTTATAACATGTTTCCACTCACAAGTACGAAATATATCACCGAACATTTTTCGGACAAATTAACTTGATTAACTTTTACATCTCGAGTCAACCACAACAGTTACGCACCATGTTTGCCTTTTACACTGGCAAATGCAAGGTATGTTAAAGTCAAAATCTGGCAGAACGAACTCAGAGTCGATTTAAGAGAATGAATAGAAGATAATCAGACTAAAATATCTACCAAATATGGAATTTTAGTTCAAAACATCGTGCGAAAAGATGTATTTCATGGGGGATGCGCAAGAGAAAAAATGTAGAGATGATTGCTTGGTTTTAACGCCGTTCAGGCAGATTACGCTGACATCGACATTCGCCAGTATTGGAAATCCCCGAAATATACAGAAACCGATTCTAACAAGTAAAGTATTTCGCTCAGATCACAGAAAAATGAAAAATTAAAGAAAAATATTACCGAAATAGAGAAGTTTGCCTGACCTCGAAAACGTGTTTTTGTTGTTGTTGTTGTTGTTATTGTTGTTTTTGTGATCATGAAAACCAATTCGGTATGTTATAGTGTGATTTCGTTACTTTCAAAATCGGTGAATATAAATTTCTGATTATATCTCAGAAACAAAGAATATGCATTTAGCGAAATGAAAAAAGTATTTGTTTCAGGTATGACGTCTTGCAACTTTTAGTTGTTGAATGTTTTCTTACAATTTTTTACTTACTGGTTTCAACAGTCTCGTTTAAAGTCAGCATTTTGCAAATTCTATGGTCGTTATAACGATCTAGTTTGCCAACACAACCTACCATTGAGTCAAGTGCTGTCTGACATGTTTCTTACCGATTGTTAGACCGTTCTTGGCAAACTAATTTTAACTACGGATAATTCCGTTTACCTGATCAAGATATAGGGCTCACAGCGGGTGCGACCGGTCGACAGGGGATGCTTAATCCTCCTCGAAACCTGATCCCATCTCTCGTATCTCCAGGGTTCCGTGTTTGCCCAACTCTCTATTTCATATTGTTTGTAGGAGTTATGAGATTGATCACTGTTCGTTATCATCACCATTTATTTCAAACGATGATTTTCTTAATGATACCAAAATACACTCTACTCTAAATCATGTCAATGCACGTGGCATTGTCGGCGTCAATTTCTTGTTTCCAAATGGTTGTATAAATGTGAGAGATAAACGATAGGCTATACTACTGTTCTTACCAGTAGACCATCATTAACCAGGTTACCCCCAACAATAACAAAAAGCCCGAGACCCAAAATGCAGGTAGAACCACATTGTGCAAATGATGAACTTGCAAAAATTAAGAACAGCAAAAGGAAAGGGAATTTGTGATGAAAAAGAAGAAAGCCCCTCTAAATTCTTTTCTGTATTTTGTTATCAATACGCTTCTTTCTTTTTTTTATTTTTTACAAAAGGCTAGCTGTAACATACATTTGGAATTTATTGCCGACAGTAACAAAACAATGTACATGTACTCGAAAACGATCTGTAAACATCATTGTTTTATTTGTTGTATAAAAATACGGAGGAAGAAGAGAATCGGGTCAACATTCTCAATACATCCACCTCTATCATTTAACTTGTGTCAATTGTTATGCTCAACCTTCACAATGTCCACATGGATCAGCATTATCATATTATCATATCATACCTTTGGTATATCCAGGGGTTCGTGTTTTCCCCAACTCTTAATGCTGTATTCCTCGTAGGAGTTACATGTATGCGATTGGTCAGGGTTTTTTTTTCATTATGTAAGCATTCATTCCTAACATTTGCTAAATCTTGAGTGAGATGAGGAATAACTGTTCTTAAAAAGCAGAATACAAATCAGATTTGGCTAATTGAAATACTAAACCTTAAATCATATCTTTTGTCCAAAATTTTCAAAACTGAAAATCATTGCACGAAATATTTCGGGTGTTATGCAAGCCAATGAAAAGGTAAGATCACTTTTGACGTGATAAAACAATGTTTCTGATGATTACAGAGGTAAAATCAACGGTAGAGATAAATAAGGCTATACCGTGTTTAACAATGAAATGAAAAAGCAAGCCCTGTGTATGCTGCAAGCAGGCGGTTGTCAAACTTGAGGTAGAAAGACGTACCATTATGAATTTGTTGCGATGGTATCGTCAGACAGGATCAATAAGTGATCACCTTAGACATGAATGACCATTTGTGACAACGCCACATGAACACGCGCACACACGGAAACATCACTTCCGGGATAGGTGTACGACTGCTGCGACTACGACGAGGCTGTTGATTTGACGTCATGGTAGGTCCATTCGTTCTAGAACCGTATCAAGATTATCAAAATGGCATGGAATATGCTACATAAGACCTTACAAATGGTTACAATTTAAGCAGCATCACCGATGTTACATAGTGCAGAGGTTGAATCAACATAGGTCTTGTTCTTCGACGAGTCCAGATTTAGCATTAGTAATGCGGTACAGCTGGAGTTTATCGTCACATGCTTGACCTTTATGGAGAAAAGTTGTCCTTGGCGTGACAGGAGGTAACGTAATCTTCTGTGGTGCGATTAACACAAATTTTCGCTTATAATTAAGAGTTTTGAATGGAACCTTACTTGCCAGAGAATATGCAGACTATATTCTGCAGTCTGTATTAGTACCAATAATGCAGTAGTATATGTAATGCAATGAACCAATTTTGTCAGCAGTACAGTGTGCGTGCACATGGTAAATTTGACCCAGATTTTCAATTATACGAACGATATCAACGTTCTTCATTAGCCCGCTATTTTCCAAATATAACCCCGATGTAACATTTGTGAGACGAGCAAGGGAAACATGTACAAGCTGTCATTTTCATCGTCAGAATCTGCAAGAACTTCGAAACGTATTGTTGAAAGAATGGCAGAACATTTCCTAAAGGACTATGTCTATTCAGTATATGTCGTTATCAACAATAACAATGGTCTTTCCCGATATTAGTGACCAAAATCACATTTTTGACGCACCCCTCTTGAATTCTCTTTCACATGTAGTTCATCAAAAAATAACAATGACTTTGGTGATATGGTCTTCCAATGGGCAACAATTGTGTTCCTTTGTTAGCTGACCTGATTTTATCTTCTAATATATATACTATAATATAAAAATAACCAGATATTATTCAAATGCCCCTATATGAGAAGAAAAAATAACTTGCTTTGGCCTTCAACTCGACATTTAGATACCGTATAAGTGGAATTTTTAGCGAGTCACATATTTAGCGATTTTTCAATAAAAATGGTTCCATATATTTAGCGAGATTTAATTTTAACGACTTTTTAATTCCAGGAAAGATAACTATTACCTTCGATATGGAATAAATTGTTAGCGAAATTCAATTTTAGCGATCTCATCACTTTTGCTAATAATGCCAAAATTAAATTCTCGCTAAAATTCTGCTTATACGGTATATCGACGATGCTTTATCTAGTAACATTAAACATTTTCATTCACACGTCGATTCGATATATCCCTATAAGTTATAAATTCTCGAGCGGGACTTAAACATAATACAACCAATCAACCATATCAGTGGGATTTTTAGCAAGACACAGATTTAGCGATTTTTTTTCCATTAAAACTGGTATGGGTATATGTATTTAGCGAGAGCTAATTTTAGCGACTTTATGATTCCAAGAAAGATAAATCTCACCTCTAATATGGAATAAATTGTTAGTGATATTCAATTTTCGCGATCTCAGTACCCTTGCTAAAAATTCTATAATATACATGTTTATCACTAATGTTTAACTGTTTTCACACTTCCTAAGTATGCATCATGAAAGGCGAGTTGTTGAAGAGGAAGTTACAAAGTAGTATGCTTCAATATTTGAGATGTTACAAAGTTCACACTTTCAGTAAATATATTTCGATGTCAATTTCCTAATGAAAACATAATCTCATATTTGACAATGCTTTCAAGACATGTGGAAATATTTGTATTGCTTATATATATATTAGAAAACGTCAACCTCTGTTTCGGCATTCAAGATGATGGTATTTGTGAACAGGATCAGTAAGTCAATGTAATTCGTGATTTCTTTATCAAGACACTTTCAAACATTTTCTGGTAGATCTGTATTTGTACTTTTCTGCTACAATTTAAATATATTATTCTTATAGAAATAACACAAGGTGCTGTTCGAACTATATTTATAATGACACCATCAAACATTGTGTCGGTAGGTGAATTTTTTTATTGAACAAGTAGTATAACACTTTACGCAAATGAAAGTATAATTGCTTTTTCATAAAATTTTGAGTCTAATTCCTATTTAAATGAGGAATTGCAGAGGTGTTATTTCTATCCCTGTTTTGTAGAATGTGTTGGAAGGTTTGGCTATAACTGTTCACAGGAGTGCCCGGAAGGATTTTACGGAGGATCATGTAACAGTAAATGTAACTGTTCTGATGAGACCTGTAATAAAATATCGGGATGTTTAAGCAGTAAGTCTCTCTCTTTCTATTTCGCAACACATTATTAAACACATACCTATGATATCATCATGTTAATGCATACCATATTGTGAAACTTGTTTAACGTACGTTGTAGGCAGACTGGGTATGGAGGATGGAATCTGCTATGATAGAGAGTAAGTTTTCAACGTTGATTTGATCACACACATCGTTATATTACTACCGTAAACTAAGCATCCTGGGAGCGGCTTAGAGTATCTGATTAAAATATATGATATTCTGTTTGCAGGATTGGTGCCTACTGTTGTTCAAACTACATATACGTAAAAAATGAGCATAAGTGCCAGGGTAAACAACGCTAAATATTCAATTAAAATTTGATATAATAACTTTTCCATTTCCAAAAATGTTACAAGACTTCGATAAAAAAGCAAATATCAAGAATTTTTGAAAAAAAAGAGCATGTTACTCTTGTAGAATGTGTTGGGAGGTTTGGGTATAACTGTTCACAGGAGTGCCCGGAAGGATTTTACGGAGGATCATGTAACAGTAAATGTAACTGTTCTGATGAGACCTGTAATAAAATATCAGGATGTTTAAGAAGTAATTCTCTCTTTTTCC
Organism: Ostrea edulis; assembly: GCF_947568905.1. Taxonomy (NCBI): domain Eukaryota; kingdom Metazoa; phylum Mollusca; class Bivalvia; order Ostreida; family Ostreidae; genus Ostrea; species Ostrea edulis. The sequence continues at coordinate 37,908,382 of NC_079164.1, forward strand.
TTTCCCCCTATACCTATTCACATTTATCTTATGCATCCCTACAATATCATCCCTAATCGTATTAATTACATTGAAGATAATGAGAAAGAAAATGGAGTGTGTTACGACGAAGAGTAAGTTACATTTTCAGATGTAGAAATATAGAGGTGAAAAGTAGTGTGATAAAAACATTATATTTGACAGACAGTGCTAATAACACGATGTTTGAGAGGTCTTCCCTTCTGTTTGTAGAAATGGTATCCACTGCTGTTCAAACTACATGTACCAGAGGAACGAACACAAGTGTCAGGGTAATAATCATATAATTCTAATACGAAATGTTCATTACTTAATATGAAAATCCCAAACAGTTCATCTAAATGACATATTCCAGATATATTAAGCATCGTCACTATGATTCCCTCGCGAATCTTGAGTATATTTCATCCAATCTAAAGGAATACGCGGGAGGTAACTTGCTTGTTGATGATATTTGATGTTTTTGCGCTCAAAGTGTGATCCCTTTATGGTATTTTAAACACTCTCTACATTGAGTAGATGAAAGCGACAATAGTAAAGACAGTACTTGCTGATCCCTTATTCATCAGCGATAATTGAACGGCGTGGTTTTAAGCTGTATGGTCTGATGTTCATATATTTTGTACAGAATTACTTTAAAGCTGATAAGCTAGTTATCAAATTTATTATCGTACCCTTAATTAAATGCTTGAAAACATTTGTAGGTAAAAGAACACAGTGAGAATATTATTTAAAAAGTAAATATAGTGGGAACCAATATTTACATGACGACAAAAATTGTCGAACTTCTTACCATACACCCTAAAAATGGAAAGTAGTCTTGATATTCACACGAGAAGTTAGATTATTTACATGAGCGAATTCAATAACGGAGACAAGTGTTCATAGTGTGGATTTTTTAAATAATTAAATCCATCTTTTATTCCAGAATGTGTGGGGAGTTTTGGCATCAACTGCAGTCAAGACTGTCCGAAGGGATACTATGGAAAACAATGCAGTGAGAAATGTACATGCAATGCCAGTCAGTGTGACGATACACTGGGTTGTCTGGCAGCTCCTCCGGGTATTGTAGTATTTGTCACGTTTGATTCACGTTTGTCTTACGTCAGCAGACAATTAGATACACATCATATTTGTACAAAACTTTACTCTGTTCCATTGAGAGTTTACATACGTTATTTGAAGAAGTTACAGCTAGTCTATACTTGGATTTTTCAACACCTAAATACAGACTGAACTCTGTTATTATGAATTTTGCCTATCACATGCTCTTTAAACCAGCACGGGTTTATTTCATGTTCAGGTCTACATCCTGTGCTTCCTACAGCTATACTTCTACCATTGCATACAAACCTTTCAATTATAAAGAAACTTTGCAGTGCCTAGATATAGACCATCTTCTACGTAATCCACCAACGTGTTCTTGTTCTTCATCATCTTTTATTAAATATAGTCCAGCTGGACATGTCATTACTGGTGATGTTGATATAGTTGAAAATGAGGACCTCAAATAACTTATTCTAAAAGGTCCTAAATACAGAGAACCTCGGTCTTTTAATTGGCGAAAGAACTTCATCTTTAGTATGAATTCTGTCGAAGATTATACGCGACGATGGGCTAAATAAGAAAATGAAGAACTTAATACATTGTCAGAGTGGCTTAAACTCATAAGAGGAATATTAAAATCCCGCATTAGACATATCAAAACAAAATTACGTACCATCTATCCTTCTGTGTTTAGTAAACCAGAAGTGAAAAAGAATTAGATAGGTGACATGAGAAATATGTTTTGGTTTCAGCTGACAAAGCTTGTAACAACATTGTCTTTGTTTGTAAGGCTCATTATTACAACTGTATTTTAAACGAACTTTGCATTAATTCCACTTTGGTAATCGTACTTATACTCCAACTGCCCTTTCAAAAATGAAATTCTTCAAAACCATGCTTCAGTTTTAGACACATTTAATATCCCAATTAATGGGTCGAATGAATATGAGTTACCGTACCTATACTGGATTCCTAAATTACATAAAAACCCTTACAAACAAAGATACATTGCTAGATCCAGTAAGTGTTCTACCAAGCCCCTATCTTTGTTCCTCACGAAAATATTAATAGTTGTGAAGGAGAAACTTCAAACTTACTGTGCGACTGCCAGAAGTGGTGTCAATTAAATGTGGATTCTACAAAAATTCTAAAGAACTTTTAGTAAACTTGAAATCGCAAAACTTTTCCCAAATAAATAACATAAAAACCTATGACTTTTCAATACTATAAACGACCATTCCTCACGATAAATTAAAGACTAGACTTTTTAACATCATAGACATTTGATTCTTCAACAAAAATGGAAAAAGGAAATACAGTATTCATATCTAGTGATCAGTCATCTAAAAACTTATTTTGTTAAACACCACTCTGATTCCACGCACAAGTCAAATACTGTCTGACGTGTTTCATACCGATTATTAAGCCGTTCTTGGCACACTGATTTTGACTGCGGATAACTCCGTTTATCTGAACAGGATATATGGCTCACGGCTGGTGTGACCGGTCGACAGGGGATGCTTACTCCTCCTAGGCACCTGATCCCACCTCTGGTGTGTCCAGGGGTCCGTGTTTGTCCAACTATCTATTTTGTATTGCTTATAGGAGTTATGTGATTGATCACTGTTCGTTATCTTCACCATTCACAAGTACTCTGAAGTTCAAATATGTTAGAGATCCTCATTGACAATATCTTCGTGGTCTTTGGTGATCAGGTCTTCCAACAGTCTGTTTGAATTCCCATGGGCACGAATTGCGCTCCTTTGTTAGCGGACCTGTTTTTATAGTCATATGAAGCAGAATTTATTCAGAAACTTCTACGTGAGAAGAAAATATCTCCTGTTGTGGCCTTCAATTCGACATTTAGATACATCGACGAGTATACTAGGAGTTTAGATTATTGACAATAATAACTTCATTCATATGTCTATTCGATATATCACTGTGAGCTCGAAATAAAAGACACCACAAAATTGTCCACTGCTGTTTCATACACGTACTTAGATATTTTATTGAAAATATATATTAACGGTAAACTAACGGGATGATTTCAGTTTCTCCATCGTCAACTTCCCATGTTCATATAGCAATATTCGTTATAACGATCTAGTTTGCCAATACATCCTATCATTGGGTCATATGCTGTCTGACGTATCTCATACCGATTGTTAAACCGTTCTTGGCACACTGATTTTGACTACGGATAACTCCGTTTACCTGATCAAGATATGTATTCTTCACGGCGGGTGTGACCGGTAGACAGGGGATGCTTACTCCTTCTATGCACCTGATTCTACCTCTGATGTATCCAGGGGTTCGTGTTTGTCCAGCTATATATTTTGTATTGCTTATAGGAGTTATGAGATTGATCACTGTTCGTTATCTTCACCTTGCATACTAGGAGTTCAGATTATTGACATTAACGAATTCCATAACAGAAACGTTGTTCATATTTTGTTTTTAAAAAAACCCATAGAAGTCCATCTTATTTTAGAATGTGTGGGAATGTTTGACATTAACTGTACTCAAAAATGTCCGACGGGATACTATGGAAAACGATGCAATGAGACATGCACATGCAATGCCAATCAGTGTGACGAGATACTGGGTTGTCTGGCAGATCCTTTGGGTATTGTAGTGATTTGATGTTTATTGTTAGTATTATCAGATATGTAATAAGTCTAAATCTTCTTCGAAAAGATTTAAAATTAAATGCTACTAACTAAAGGGTACTAACAAATTAGATGATGTTACAGTGTTTCGCTTAAAGTCAGTATTTTGCGAATTGTATACCCGTTTTCATGATCTTATTTGCAAATACAAAACGTCGTTAGGTTAAATACTATCTGAGGTATTGTAATGCTAATTGATAGGCCGTTCTCTACATACCGATTTTAACTACGGATTATTCTGTTCACTTGATTAAGATGAATTAATAAAACTGGATGTGACCGGTCAATGGATGTTGTTTTATCCTTCTAGGCAGCTGATACCACCTCGTATGGCCATGGATCCGAGATTGTTCCTCTGTTAATTTTGAATTATTTACAGGATATATGAGATTAATCGTTGTTCATTATCTACACTTGTTCATGTAAACATGCATTTCTCGTGAATTATCAGAAGTATCGAATGTGACAAGCACTCAATTTTAGAAGCAGTTCTTCGGTATGCTTTACCAGCGTCATTGGTTTTTGTGGAATAATTTTACAGGTTATGATTCTAGTATTCATCTGCAGGTATGTATATATATATGTGTGTGTGTGTGTGTGTGTGTGTGTGTGTGTGTGTGTGTGTGTGTGTGTTTAATAGTTTAATTTGTTTGACAATACTCATCGTCAGAAACCCACGGTTGATTACGCTTCTTTCCTCTCTTCATCATGCGTGGGTCCATTTATTCCTACTCGCTTGTTATCATGAATAATTGATGAGGAAATTTGATTGGGCGCTCACAGTACACCCTGAGCGAACTTGTCCAATCAACAAGACGCTTTCAGCCCAATTTCGGAATACAATTGTTCTGATAGCAAAGTTAAGTTAATGTACGGAAGCCCATTAGTGCAAACCAAAACTAAATAAAAAGCAAAATTATTATATTAAATACGAAATTATTAAATAAAAAACAAAACTATTAAATAAAAAACGAAATTATTATATAAAAAACGAAATTATTATATAAAAAACGAAAATATTAAATAAAAAACTAAATTAATAAATAAAAACGAAAATGTGAAATGTCAAGTGTAATAAAAATAAATTTGAAAATAAAGTTTATAATTCATTAAAACCCGTTTTGAAAAGTTTATTGATGTGTTTATTTTTTTTTATCCAAATAAATGCGCAAAAAAACCTTTTCCAAAATCGTTGTTTATAGAAACGAATGATGGAATTATCGCCCTTTCTTATGACGTCATCTGAGACAGTTGTAGTTGTTTACGCCTGTATATCATCGTTTTAATTTCCGTGAGAAATTGCCAGTTTTAGCAACACCGTGGATATTGACGGTGAAATACCGTATATATACACTTGAGATTAGGGATTCAACCCTTTATGTTTGTACCTGCACCCATTTCGAAACCATCCGATAGTAATATGTCTATGTTCGACAAATATCTCATAGGAATCTCAGTTAGAAATTATTTACCGGGCCAGTCCATAGAAAATTGGGAATGATATTGGAAAAAATGTTCTATCAAAAGATAACCTTTGTATTTTACACAATCTAGGCTTATCAAAATCAGACTTCATAGATACTCGCCGTATATTCTATTGTAGCGATTGTGAGCGTATTTAACTAGATTGACTCTCACGTTTGTATTTTTTAATGGAATTTACTGGTATGAGATTGATCAGATTCAGATTATGATGTGTTTAGCTAGATATATATTCAATTGAAAAATGACTTTTTGAAAAAAGAACAACAAAAGACAAAAGAAAAAAACTTATTGTGCACAACGTTATGTGTAACCCCCCCCCCCCTTTTTTTTTTTAAGAAAAACATCTACATGTCGATACAATATCATAAAATGTAAATTAGGCCTATTAGTAAATGTAATTTCTTCGCAACACACGTCAAATGCGAAATTGAAATATTACGGCACAAAGTTAACGAATTGTAGCATTTTGAGGTGTGAAATTTTGCCTTAATGATTCATGATATGTAGCACTTAAAAAAGCATATTAGGAAAAGGAAAACCTTGTACTTGTTTTCATAATGAACTTGAAAAAAGCTTTGGAAATTGGACTGAACTCGCAATAAATAAGGTTTTATCAAAATAGCTTTTTTAAATTGAATTCATTTCCATTTTGACTATATTTTAAAATATATATAGTGAAGAAATGAAATGGTGAGTCCCTTATAAATATAATATGCGTACGACAATATTCGAAAGATATTTCATTTAATAAAAGAAATAAAATCAATTTGAACTAGGTAATGGGTGACATTAATTTTTATGTGCAATCGCAAACCCATTGAATACAATGTCGCATTAAAGCATTCAGTGGTGGGTGTAGAGAGGGGTGGATTGCATCCCCCCTTTTTGGGTTGAACTTTTTATAATTAAAATACATCCCTCCACTTATTTTGTAGGATGCCCAGTTAATCATCAATTTGCACTTTGTTTGGCGTCAAACAGGATGATGCGTCGGGGTTGATTGATGGAAACCTGATCCTCGTTAAGTAAAGTGTCACTCACTGATCCTCGTGGCTTGTCACAAATCTCAGTGTCTCTTTTCAGTTTCAGTGTCCAAATTCTTCGAAATTTAGGGCCTTTTGGGAAAAGAAACATACTTAATCCCTGTCCCGATTTCACATTGCAGTTCAAAGCAGCGCATTGTACCATAGTATAGGACTTTTCTATGTAAACACTACAAAACCCTATCAATGCAATCGAAAGTTGTCTCAGATGACGTCATAACTACGAGCGATAACTCACGTCACAACACATTTATCGATCGCTCGGGTAAAAGTTTGATAGCGCCGTGTAATTTACGCTAAGTCATTTTTATCAAAATTGCCATGGAAATTAATCCATAAGTGTACGACAGACATTTTTCTGTATAAAACTCAAGTTTTAGGAAAATCACCGTACTTGACCTTAAAATAAAAAACGAAATTAATATATAAAAAACCAAAATTAAATAAAAAACGAAATTATTAAATAAAAAACGAAAACTAAATAAAAAACGAAATTATTAAATAAAAAACGAAATTAAGAACAGTTTTTGAGAATATAATGTGTGTGTCAGTAGAGCTTAACAAGCTCCTAATTCTTTGATTTACTGCGGTTTCATCATCGCCAATGGAGATTTACAGAAATCTAATGACATTACAAAGCAGCCAACTTATCCATTCACTACACGTTTATCTACTATTTTCGCTGAAAGGTCCCAGACCTCGTGTATCGGATTACAGGATTTCTCTAAAATTACTTCAACACTAGCCCCCATAAATCTAGTAAGACTATATATGGCTCCCATCAGACACGTACCTCAACAATCACTTGACTCTACACTAATTAAGTGTTTCGGCGATGTGAAAATTGAGCTAATTGATTGGATTGATCGATAGATTGAATTTTCGCTGCATGCAGATCCGCCTCATAAGAAGTCTATTTGCACTTCAAATTTATCATGCAGTTTGATTATTCTGAAATGAGGGTGTGAGCATATCCCTTAAATTTTTATTGCGTTGGTATGAACCACACGATAGGTACAATGTAGAACAGAGAAAACGTCTTAGTCAATAAAAACAGTACAAGTGGTACTTGATTACTACGATCGAGCCACCTCTGTTATCGGCTGTAAATAAAAGCAAAAAACCGGGTATACCCCTTGTTATTATCACCAAATACAACCCATAAAGCAAAAGCTTTTAAATTACTGGCACATACTCCAGAGAGACAAAGACGTTTTCGTATTTTATTTAATATTTCCGTATTTTATATAATAATTTTGTTTTGGTTTGCACTAATGGGCTTCCGTATTAATGCTACCTATAACAAACGAGTTCCGTTACTATAACGATTACTTTGATTGGACGGTATTTTTAAAATATTTATTCATGAGAACGAACGAGTAGGAATGAATGGATCCACGAGTGATGGAGAGAGGAACGAAGCGTAATCAACCGTAGGTTTCCGACGATGAACAATTCTGTGAAACACTATGCTCCGGGCACTATCACGCTCAATTGTGGAAAATTAGGCCTTGATATAGGACCTTGAGTTGTTCGGTCACGATATTCCTCTATCTAAAACATTTAAAAAGTGAAAAAGTGATATTTTTCACTTAAGGGTGGTTTTTGCTTGACGGTAATCATATATGTGTATGCCTTTGATTTTTTGCAGCTTTTGTGTAGTTAACACGTTATTATCACGTTAAAGGATTTAGAAAAGAAGCAAAAGAGACTGAAATCCATACCAAATCCAACAACTCCATCAGTCTAGAAAGCAAAATTAAAGTAAGAAATTCAATTACTCGATCCTTTTGTAATAGATGATTACCCGTCTGTTTGTGTCTCTTTTCTGCTGCTTTAATCTTGGTCATATACATGTAGTTAGAATTAAAAAGAAGGGATTTACACTTAATGATCTGAGAGGTCAGGGTCACTGTGATTGCTAAATATAATGGTCATTCATAAAAACTGAGGTCAACTTTACCTTATCTGCATGTCGTCACACTCGTCGGCGTTATATTTCACAAACACCTGATGTTCCTATTGCTTCCTAGATTATTCTGTTATACAAATACACATGAAAATATACCCACCAGAGCCAAATATCCCGTGATACGTCAACGTAATCTCTCTCTCTCTCTCTCTCTCTCTCTCTCTCTCTCTCTCTCTCTCTGATCATCAGAGTACATTTCTATACATGATGATTTTCATATCTTACCTACACTTAAATGTTTTTACAGTGCAACATGTTGAAAATGACACTGCCTGTGTTTATGCCGTTGTAACACGTCCAAAGAAAAAAGCGCCGCTTAATGGTGTACTACAGAAAAGTGCTAATTATGGAAACACAACATTTAAGAGAAGAAAAAATACGAAAGGGAAAAGCCATTCGAATTCGTCCAGATGTTCAGGAAAACAAATTTTACATGATTTTGACTCCCCATGCAAATGTTCAGAGCCAGAGAAAGTTTACCATGACACCACTTGTACTAAGTGCAAGGTGAAGATAACGAACAGTGATCAATCTCATAACTCCTACAAGCAATACAAAATAGATAGTTGGGCAAACACGGACCCCTGGACACACCAGAGGTGGGATCAGGTGCCTAGGAGGAGTAAGCATCCCCTGTTGACCGGTCACACCCGCCGTGAGCCCCATATCCTGATCAGGTAAACGGAGTTATCCGCAGTCAAATCAGTGTGCCAAAAACGGCTTAACAATCGGTATGAAACACGTCAGACAGCATTTGACCCAATGCGAGGTTGTATTGACGAAGTAGATCGTTATAACGACCATAGAATTTGCGAAATACTGACTTCAATCGAGACTGTTGAAATCCCTGTACCATCAACTTGTTTGTCAGTAGCTTACCTCGATTTAAAAACTGACTATACCCAGAACAAGCTCTTGCATATTGAATCAGTTGAGATATATAAACACCATATGCAGGTGATAATGAAATCATGTTCAGAGCTTGAAGAAACAGTTTGTACATGTATTACGTCATCACTCAACGAATATTCTAAAATGTTTCTTTTGAATTGGAGAGTCAATCTGCCTGAAGCTGTCATTTTCCAAATACAAACAATGCAGAAAAGAAAAGATATATCAAGGACACCAAACTTTCATCAGAGAAACTAATAGCCAGTTTTATTATACTCTTGAACAATATACCGCTTAATTTATGGAACTGGGAGAAAAGAGGAGAATCCATCTTATGATCAAAATTCAACAGCAATCATTGCAGACAAAATACTTCAACTCTTTAATCATTTGAAGAATAAAATTTGTTTGGTTAGTTGATTGAATCAAAAATGACAATGTGAGGGAACAAAAGGAGAACTAATTATATTGAAAATATCGAGGGACAGTTGAGTGTCTTGTGAACAATGTGCATATGAATCTTGATGATATAGAAATTCTATTTTAATGGCTGGAAATTCCGATCAAAATGAAAGTAGAATGTAAATATCAAAAAATAATTTTTGAAAATACATGAGGGTATGAACTCCGACGCTTCATGCCAGCATATTTTTCATGAAACGCGTTAGAAAGCTTGAACAATGCACTCATCAACAACAACAACACAAAACTTTTAATTTGTGCAATGCTCGAGCCTTTTGACATGGAATAGTGTTCTTAGTCTGATGTTTTCGTGGTGTTTGTTTTTTCAATTCTGTGAATAAAGAAAAAAATTGAATAACGAATGTATCTTACTGATAAACACATGAAGGGGATGAAGGGAAGTGAACGGATTGATGGCAAGACGTGTACAGAGAGCGCTGAAATTTTTACTGACATAAAATTGAAGTCAAAATCTGGTAAAACGAACTCAGAGTCGATTAAGACAAATGATCGAAGTTGAGCAAACTCCTGCCAAAAACATGGATCTGATTGAGGATGCGCCAGACAGAACAATGTAGAGACGAAATGGCGTCTCGGTTTTAACACCTTCAGACAGATTAAGCTGCTGTCGATATTCATCAGTACTGGGGACACCCGAATTATACAGAAACTGTAACTACCATAAAAGGTGTGAAAAGGTGAAGATGACGAAGAGTGATCAATCTCATTACTCTTATAAAGAATACAAAACTAGAAAACTGACACGGTCAGCAAGGGCCCCGCTAACGGTTATTAGTGGAAAGTGACATCTGTATTTGATATAGCAATGTTTGGGGCTGGTATATATGTTAGAATTTATGATATTCAAAGATACATTGGAATGCAAATTTGTGAAAAGGGAATTATGAAGCATATTTATGAGAGACTGTTGCAAATTTAAATTACTTCTGTTTGACACTCATCCACTCAAATACAACAAAGTGCAACTAAATATCATTGTAATTGGGGATTAAAAATGAATAAATGGGACAAAAAGTGTTATATACTAACCAAAAAGGATTATGAATTTGACATTTTGATGTCTAGGAAAAAGAAATTCTGGCATCGGGGGTCCTAGCGTTTTCAAACACATTTGATAGAAGTGTTCTACATTTAAAAAATAAAAATCTATAGGTGAGACAGTTTCCATTATTCCTAGCCGAGACATACTATGTATGCTCTAAAAAGATCCATAAGAAAATATCAAAATACTCACGTAGAAAATGTGGACCTTACCGCCAATAATACAAAACAAAACAAAACACGCCATATCCAGATTTTCACCGACGAAAGTTCAGTAACAGTAATGAATAAGGTACACTCATTTTGTATATATTTTGCAACTTTCTTTATTAAAAGGAACAGTTCTCTAAGGTGTAACGTGCAATTAGTACATAATTCAATAAAGCAGTTCGACTTTGCAACCGGATATATAAGAAATTCAATTTCGTATTCCGATCCTGATCGAGAGTTGTTGATGAGGAATGACGTGTTAATTCAATATACATGTAACATCAAGCATTTTTATATCACATTAAAAACACCCAAGCTATACACATACAAAATGTTGTAAATTTTCCATATCAATACAATGCATATCATAGTTCAAATTGAATTATCTACCTTAGACAGTGGTACATGTACATAGATACGTTTGTTTGTGATTGTTTTGCTGTTTTCCGCCACACTCAATAATTTTTCAGTTATCTGGTAGTGCCCAGTTTTAAATGGTGGAAGAGAGAACCCAGATACAATGTACCTGGGAAAAGACCACCGACCTTCCGAAAGTAATCTGGGAAACTTTCTCACTTACTGGATTCGAACCCACACCGACCAGAGGAGAGAGGTCGTGTGATTTTGAGCGCGATGTCCTAACCACTCGGCCACGGATTGATTAATTGATTGAGTGAGTGATTGATTGATGTTTTCCACCACACTCAACAATTTTTCAGTTATCTAGTGGCACACAGTTTTTATTGATGGAAGAGAGAACCCAGATACAATGTACCTGGGAAGAGACCACCGACCTTCCGAAAGTAAACTGGGAAACTTTCTCACTTACCGGCGCGAGTAGGATTCGAACCCGCGCCGACAGAGCTGAGAGGCTGTGTGATTTTGAGCGCGATGCTCTAACCACTAGGCCACGGAGGCCCCTCGTAAATAGATACTGTCATAATGAGAAAGACAGACGAACAGACAGATAAAGTGACATGATACCAAAATATATAGGTGTCTTCCTCTTTTTGTAAATTATTTTTGTACAATGAAAACTGATTGAGTTATCTTGTCACAAAGAAAGTGTTCATTATAACAAAGATGATGACATACATACAAACAGAGAGACAAAGTGACATGACCCCAAAATATGTACTCACTAGGAGTTTTCCTCTTTTTGTAAATTATTTCTTAACAAAATTTTAAAACTGTAGGATAAAAACAGTTTGAGTTATCGTGTCACAAAGAAAGTGTTGACGGACAGACGGACGGACGGACAATGAGATTACTATAGGGCTTCCCGCATTCCATACGGGGTCCTAATTATAAGCAGGGCAAACACGGTCCCCTGAGGTAGGATCAGGTGCCTAAGAGGAGTAATCATCCACTCTCGATCGGTAATAACCAACGTAGGCACTATCTCTTGATCAGGAAAACGGGATAATCCATAGTCAAAATCAGTGTGTCAAGAACAGCGTTTGGTATAAAACACGTCAGTCAGCATCTGTACCAATGACAGGTTGCATTGGAAAATTTGGAATCTTTGTAACTTCCATAGAATTTGTGGAATGCTGACTTTAAACGAGACTGTTGAAACTCCTGTGACATCAACTAATTTGTCAGGAGCCTGCTTCGAATTGAAAACTGATCATACGCAGGAAAGGCTCCTGCGTATCGAATCAGTTGAGAGATATAAACACCATATGCAGGTGATAGTGGAATATTGCTACATGAATATGGGAAGTTAACGATGGAGAAGCTGAAGTAATCATATTTGTCAGTTGAGAGATATAAACACCATATGCAGGTGATAGTGGAATATTGTTACATGAATATGGGAAGTTAACGATGGAGAAGCTGAAGTAATCATATTTGTCATAAAGTTGAGTTCTTAGTTTCCGTTAAAATCTATCTTCAATAATATAAAAGTATAAAGCAGATGTGGAATGCTCTGCGGTGTCTTCTATTTCGGTTTCACTGTTAGTTTTTAAGAACCCTAACTGCCAAACGGTATGTAGACGATATTACGTTTTCAGCAGTAGAGTGCGCAAACAAGGTAGATTTGACATCAACGTTCTTCATTGGCCCGCTTTATATGTTCCAAACATAAACAAGATGTAACATCTGTGGGAAAAGCTAGGGAAACGTGTGCGCAGCCCCATCCTCATCGTCAGAATCCGCAAGAACTTGGAAACGTAAATTTGGAAGAGTGGCAGAACATTTCCCAAAGGTCCATTCTGTCAGTTATAATGATACGTCGCCTACATGTCGTTATCAACACTAACGATGGGATTTTCCGATATTAGTGACAAATATCACATTTTTTTACGCAAATATCTAGAATTATATTACACATATAGCCCTATGACGTTTTAAATCCATGGATTGATTGATTGAATATTGCTTAACGTCATGCTCGAGAATTTTTCATTCATTAGGAGACGTAACCATTGCCGGTGAAGGGCTGCAAAATCTAGGCCTATGCTTGGCGCTTACGGCCTTTTAGCAGGGAGTTATCTTTATAGTGCCACACCTGCTGTGACACGGGGCCTCGGTTTTTGCGGTCTCATCCGAAGGACCGCCCCATTTAGTCAGTCTAAATAAATGTCACTAAAGACTTTCATCACACACACCCAAACACACACACACACGCATATATATATATATATATATATATGTGTGTGTGTGTGTGTGTGTGTGTGTGTGTGTGTGTGTGTGTGTGTGTGTGTGTGTGAATGAAGCATGGAAATAGCAATGAACTCTTAAATGATCATAACTGCTTTAATATACTAGCGGGAAAAAAAAGAAACTGCATTATTTGATATATGAAAAAATAATTTAAAATATTGCAATGAACAAATTTTATTTTTGTAATAATGTTAACAAATGTATTCGTTACAACATTTCATAATTCATTAATGTTAACGTCGAATAACGTCATTGTCAACAAACTCGAAAGACACTGGTATTCGAACTTGAATTAACAAAGTTAATAATGGGAGTGACCACCATTTGCATTCACGCATGCTTTAAAACAGCGCCTTATTGATGCCACTAAAGTGTTCAGAAATACTTGAGGGATGTTGTTCCAGATGTTGGTTAAAGCCTAGCCTAAATCAGCCAATGTCACTGGCTGATTTGGTAAACGGCGTAGACGTCGTTCCATTTCATCCCAGACGTGCTCGATCGGAGATAAATCGAGGGAAACAGCTGGCCAAGGCAAGACATCGACATTCTGTTGAACAAAAAAGTCCCTGACTACACGTGCAACATGTGGCCTTCAGTTGTCTTGCTGCAGAGTGATATGATTTGGCTGTCTCTGTATGAAGAGGATCACATGACGCTGAATAATTTCGTCTCGATAGCGTTCGCCGGTGAGATTTCCATTGACAATTTGTAGAGGGGTTCTTCCACGTGCTGTTATTCCACCCCACACCATAATGCTACCTCCACCGAATTGTCGACGTTTCACAACACAAGCGTCCAGGTACCGTTCCCCAACGCGACCATACACTCTAATACGGCCGTGCTATCCAAATGAAATCTGGATTCATCAGTGAACAGAATATTGGCCCAGTCCTGTATTCTGAATCGCAGATGTCGTCTGCATCACGCTAGTCTAGCGATACGATGACGTTGACGCAGTATTGGGCACACCGCTGGATGTTTTGGTCTGATGTTGTGCTCACGCAGACGATTACGCACAGTTCTTGGACTGATTAGTCGAAGTCCAGGAATGCTACGAGCAGTCAAACTTGCTGTCTGGAAACGATTTCTCAGGTGCACAAGTCTAATGTGGTTGTCCTGTCGACGCAACGTCACATGAGGACGCCCAGAACGTGGTCGATCCCGAGTGTTACCAGATTGTTGGAAACGTCTCCATAATGACTGGATGGTGTTCCGATGAACTCCAAAGTGCCTTGCTACGATATTTTGTGCCATTCCAGCTTGGAGCGTCCCCAACAGCACGATTACTTTGGTTTCCGCTGAGTCCTGGCATGACAGAAAAGTAAATTTGTCAAAACTAAAGTGCTTTCCTTAACGAATGGTGTGCAACGAAACCTTTTACACTTCTTACACCAAACAGTATTGGCCAGTAAAAGTCGTGCGTACGAACACTTCAATAAACAACATGTGTTCACTAATCATGAAAAATGTCCGTGCATCTGAGTCGGGTACTATCCAAAATTGTTAAAAAAAATATCACCTTTATCGATTGTTTAGATTTCATAAATATAAACAATAAATACAAAAAACTTCTACTAAATTTTATGATGTTCAGTTTCGTTTTTCCGCTAGTATATAAAACACGAAAAATTTCACTTTATTTGATACGCACTTCCACCCCTACCCGGGGTTGAACTTACGACCTGCGGAACCAACTCTCCTAGCATCATGTAACCAGCGCGTTAGACCGCTCGACCGTCTAGGCAAGTCAATAAAATTACTTTCATTGACAATGGAATTCTCGCAACGCTGTCACACGCTGCACAAATGCAATGTGTATCTTGTGTGATATATACACATTTTTTGAAGTAATGAATTAACAAATTCACAATAATTATCCACTCCTTTTTGTCCCCATAGCTGTTCCTGTTGTTTGAAGAAAGTATTTGTTATCAAAAAAGAAATGATTATTTTCCAAAATTATTTTTGTTCCTTCCAGGATAAATTCCTTTGAAAATATTGATTGCAATACACCTTGATGTTTATCAATCCAAAAGGAAATGGCTTCTATACCCAAGTTGTGTGGAATATTTGTATACAAACTTGTGACATCAAAACTCACCAATTTTGTATTTTCTTCAACGCTTTTAGGAATGTGGTTTAAGAAATCCATGTCGTCCCGAATATAACTCGGAACTAATTTGCAGATGGGTTTAAGTATGATATCTAGGAAATTACTAAGTGTTTGTGTTGGACAAGAAGGGCCAGCTACGATTGGGCGTAGTTTAAGGTCTGGTGGGCGCGGTATTTTGATCTATGGTTCACATGATTTCTGTATTCCGTTTTGAATTTGCTCAGACTTGTGGATTTTTGGTAGTCCATAAAAATTACTTGTTTTTACCTCAAAATTGAGTGAGAATGCTGCTTCTTTTTCCGTTAAATTGTCGGAGAATTTTGATATATATTTCCTTATCCTAGACATAGTTGTATTATCTTCATTCGAAGGTAGTTTTCGATAGAAGTTTATATCATCTAATTGTTCTAGGACCATTTCCTTGTAGTGGTCTTTTTCCACAATAACAATTGTTCCGCATTTGTCAGCCTCCTTTATAATAATGGTATCATCACTAGTGAGATTTTTAATGCTGTTCTCTCATTTGTTGAAATGTTTTCTCGCACATGGAAATCAATATGCTTGTTGTATGCTGAATTTTTAAACAATTTATATAATCATCTAGGTGTTTGTTTCTGTTTGGATTTGGCCTAAAATTACTTTTGTTTCTGACTAGGGATTCATCACTGTTGTCTGAATTTTGAAAATATTCTCCGAGTCTGAGCTTTCGACAACATTCCTCAGTGTCTTTGATAACATCTACGTCGTTCCTTTTAGGTGTAGGAGTGAATTTAAGACCCCTTTTTAGTAGCTCTATTTCATGTGTAGAGAAATCTCTTTGAGATAAATTAATAATTTTGGGGTCGACCTTTGACGCTTTTTCTAGAGGTGTTTGAAGCGGAATGTCTTAATGCGGCGCTTGCGAAACTGGCCTTTCCACAAAAAAGAACCACTTCCTCCTTGGTTTAGGTTTATATTTTGGTGAATCAAATAGTTGTTTATCTGGTCTAGTTGATTGTTGTTCCGAGGTGTTCTCCATTGTTGACCGTCAGTGTTGTTGATGTGTGTTTATCTTCCATAATTTCTCCGGGTGTTGCTAATTTTGCTATGCTTATTTTGCCTAATTTCATTGTGATATGCTTGGTTTTGTTTTGTCGCCCCCACTTACGCAACTTTAGTTTTGGGCTTTCTTGAGGAGAAACTATTTACAGAATGCAAGTCAGTTTGTGGAGAAGAATTTGGCCTGTATATTGAGAATAACTGGAAACGCTATTTGGATGATTGCTTTATTTCTTGGACCAAATCTCTACAAGATCTACAACACTTCCACAACATGCTGAATCACCTACACAATAACATACGATTTACAATGGAAATTAACGAAAATGAATTACCATTTTTAGACATCCTGATTGTAAAGGAGGGGGTGAAAATCATAACAGATCTCTACTACAAGAATACAGATTCCCATCATTATTTGATGTTTAACTCATGCCATCCATCTCACACCATCTCACACCAAACGAAACATCCCTTTTAACATGGCCCGGGGAATTTGCACAATTGTAATAGATGAGGATCGCAGAAATACAAGATTATCTGAACTTAAGACATTTTTATGCAGACAGAAATACCCACCAAAATTAATTGAAACAGCTATACAAAAGGCTAAAGAAACTCCCATCACAGAATTGTGAACTACCAAACAACATGAAGAAACGAACAACAAAATTCCTTTCGTTCTTACACACAACCCGAGAAATCACAACATATTCAAAACAGCCAAGCAGTTATTCCCTATTCTTCAACAATCAGAAACATTAAATGACCTCATTCAGCCCACGGATATACTCCACAGCAGACGTCAACCACCAAATTTGAAACAGTCTCACTAAAGCCAAATTTACATCAAATCCCGAAAAACCAGCAGTCTTTAAATGCGAGGATTCACGATGCGGTACTTGTCAATTTATACAAACCGGCCACTCCATAACTTTCAAAAACGGAATGAACTTCAAAGTAATTTCAACTACGACGTGTAAATCTAAAAATCTACTTTATTGTATGACGTGCCCTACATGTGGAGAAAACTATATAGGACAAACAGGAACCAAATTGGCTAACCGTGTTCGTGTATATAAACAACAGATCAGAGATCCTACAATAAGAAACACGCCGTGTAGCGGACATTTTGATTCGTGCGGGGAAGGCAGTTTTTATAATTTCCCATTTTACTAAGTAAAAGAGGAAAATGAACAATTACGCAAAGCCAAGGAAAACTATTTCATAAAACTGTTTAAGCCGAAACTAAACCGTTAATAATTTTCCTTCATGTTATTTAACATGTACATTTTACATAGAATGTTTCCTTTAATGTACAGGAATTTAGAGGCGCTTAAAACTTATAGACGGAACTGTTTAAAATATATCTGTATTTTTAAAAGTGCCTAACATTAACATTGTAATATGTATACGGTGTGACCGTTAGACCGAGCGAAGCATGTACGTAATGGTCATTGGAGTGTCCCAAGTGGTAATCATAATTCCGTTAAGTACGGTATATTATGATTCATTTAAAAATATATATCTTGAATGAAATTTCCTTGCGCTAAACACCCAGTAACATCTCAATATTAAAGGAGTTTATATGGGGACAACAGTTTTACATGATCCGCCTATTCATTGAACGCGGGAAATAAAACGCAAGGCGACGTAAACTGTGCATTGTGACGTCACATTTAGCCTCGACTTTTTTTCTCTTTTTCAAAGCAAACAATTATAAACAACAATAATACATTCCGTATGCAATGAAAAAGGCCGTTAAAACTAAACAAAATTAACCAATAAATTCAAAATGGTAAAAAAGTAACCGTAATTTTATCGTATATTCTTATTCAAAGAAACTCATGAACTCGTTCTTCTATTTAGTCGTATTACGATTTTATATGTATTTATTTGCTAAAACCTGTACCAATGATAATTATACTATTCACTTTGAACAAACTGAGTGTTTAAATTACGAATTGCACGTTAGAGTCTTCTATTATTGGCATTCAAAATAAAACACGAATAACTGTTGAAGCAGGTAATGAAAAAATAAATGGCGGCGCCCATATGGATCACGAAAATTTCAGTGAACGTATATAGAGATTATCTCTTTTTCTTTTGCTGATTTTGACTTTTTTCTTTTACATACGTGTTACCTTTAGAGCCTTGCTTCGCGAACGGGCCTTCGGCCCGTCCGAGCTTCGCTCGGTATAATGTTTTGACTTCGCAATCATGACTGTATTATGTTTAACGTTGCCCACATAACGTCACGAGGATGACGTCATAATGGAACTTGTTTACATTGTTTAAAAATCTACTGACGAGCCCGCAGAGCGAAAGCGCTATAGATAAAAGTTTGAGCATTGGATTTTATTTTTTGACTATATATATATATATATATATATATATATAAAAGTATTTAACTATTTTTACACTTTGTATTATTCCCAAGTGTGTAACATAAAAAGGTGAGTATTGAAGAGGAAGTTACAACGCAGTATGCTTCAATATTTGAAATGTTACAAAGTTTAAGTACATTTTCAGTAAATATATTCCGTTACCAAATTTCAAAACATCTCATATTTGACAATGAAATCAAGGCATGCTGAAAGACTGGCATTATTCTTTTATATTTTAGAAAACGCCAGCCTCTGTTTCGGCATTCAAGACGATGGTATTTGTGTACAGGATCAGTAAGTCAAAGTATTTCGTGATTATTTTTATCAAGACGCTTAACATTTTCCGGTGTATATACGTATTTTTACTTTAACCAACAGACCTCCTATAATGGAAGTTTATTTATTTTACAGTAATAACTCAAGGTGCTGTTCGAACTACATTTACAATGACACAGTCAAACGTTGTGTCGGTAGGTGAATATTTTATTGAACAAGCAGTATAAAACCTCATGCAAATAGAAGTTTATAACTGTTTTTTATAAGACCTTCGAGTATAATCACTATCCCAAGTAGAAATCCCAGAGGTATCATTTTAACCGATATTTTGTAGAATGTGTTGGAAGGTTTGGGTATAACTGTTCACAGGAGTGCCCGGATGGATTTTACGGAGGATCATGTAACAGTAAATGCAACTGTTCTAACGAGACATGTAATAAAATATCGGGATGTTTCAAAAGTAAGTATCTCTCTCTATAGATAGATAGATAGATAAATAGATAGATAGATATATCCGAATTGTTTTTTAATGAGTGTCCAGTATAAGATATTAAAAGAAACAAAATAAACAATACACAAAGTTAAAATTTTAACGCAAGCATTTGCGGTAATACATGTATATATATATATATATATATATATATATATATATATATATATATTAAAAGAAATAGAATAAACAGTACACAAAGTTAAAAATTTAACGCAAGCGCTTTCATTTTATAATCCTCAGGCGTTACATTAATAACGTAAAATTATAGGATTATAAAATGAAAGCGCTTGCGTTAAATTTTTAACTTTGTGTACTGTTTATTCTATTTCTTTTAATATTTTATACCGGACACTGTGATTTTTTTTAAAAACACAATTTGGATATATATATATATATATATATATATATATATATATATATATATTAAAAGAAATAGAATAAACAGTACACAAAGTTAAAAATTTAACACAAGCGCTTTCATTTTATAATCCTCAGGCGTTACATTTTAAAATTTTAAAATGTAACGCCTGAGGATTATAAAATGAAAGCGCTTGCGTTAAATTTTTAACTTTGTGTACTGTTTATTCTATTTCTTTTAATATTTTATACCGGACACTGTGATTTTTTTAAAAACACAATTTGGATATATATATATATATATATATATATATATATATATATATATTGTCTCGTGCGGATCCGGGTTAGAATAAGTCCTCAGTACCCCTTCTTGTGGTGAAAAGCGATTAAATGGAGGGTCCTTCGGATCAGATTGCAAAACAATGAAACGAAGGTCCCGTGTCACAGCAGGTGTGGCACGATAAACATCCCTCCCTGCTCAAGGGCCGTACGCGCCGAGCAGAGGCCTAAATTTTGGAGCCCTTCACCGACACTGTTGACGTCTCCAAATCAGTGAAATATTCTCGAGCGGGATTTTAAACTATATACAATAAATCAATCATATCATATCATTGCTAATCGTATTAATTACTTTGAAGGTAGTGAGAAAGAAGATGGAGTGTGCTACGACAAAGAGTAAGTTACATTTTCACATGTAGAAATATAGAGGTGAAAAACAGTGTGATAAAAACATTATATTTGACAGACAGTGCTAATAACACGATGCTTGGTAGGTCTTCCCTTCTGTTTGTAGAAATGGTACCCACTGCTGTTCAAACTACATGTACCAGAGGAACGAACACAAGTGTCAGGGTAATAATCATATAATTCTAATACGAAATGTTCAATACTTAATATGAAAAACCCAAACAATTCATCTAAATGACATATTCCAGATATTTTAAACATCGTCACTATGATTCCCTCGCGAATCCTGAGTATATTTCATCCAATCTCAAGGAACACGCAGTAGTTAATTTGCTTGTTGTTTGACGTTTTTGCAGTCGATGTTAGATCCCTTTATGGTATTTTAGACCATCTCTACATTGAGTAGATCTAAGCGACAATAGTAAAGACAGTACTTGCTGATCCCTTATTCATCAGCGAGAATTGAACAGCATGGGTTTAAGCTGTATGGTCTGATGTTCATCTAATTTGCACAGAATTACTTTAAAGCAGATAAGCTAGTTATCAAAGGACAAGGGACGTTATTGGCTATATACCGCCGAGATTTTTTTCAACTTTCATACTATGCTTAATTATTCTTTTTATTTACAAACTAGGATGTTCTTCTAATCCCACTTACATGAAAATGACGTAATATTTTATTATGACGTCATGAATATACGCTAAAGATGAGCTGTTTAGCGGAATCTGTTGATTTGAAATAAATTATGAATAAACTTTAGCAAAAACAAATACTTTTGCATGCAACAACCAGATTTATATTTTGCATGTTTAATTATCCATTGATATTCTTCTTTCATTATCAATATGGTGTCGGTTGTTGGCTGCAAACAGTATGAATTTTAAAAAAGAATGAATGCAAAATCGGCTGTTTTCGATACGCAAAGTCAATATTTTGCATGTTATAGAACTGAAAAAGAATACTTTTGCATGCAACAACCAGATTTATATTTTGCATGTTTAATTATCCATTGATATTCTTCTTTCATTATCAATATGGTGTCGGTTGTTGGCTGCAAACAATATGAATTTTAAAACAGAATGAATGCGAAATCGGCTGTTTTCGATACGCAAAGTCAATATTTTACATGTTATAGAACTGAAAAAGAATACTTTTGCATGCAACAACCAGATTTATATTTTGCATGTTTAATTATCCATTGGTATTCTTCTTTCATTATCAATATGATGTCGGTTGTTGGCTGCAAACAATATGAATTTTAAAAAAAAGAAGGATGAATGCAGAAATCGGCTGTTTTCGATACGCAAAGACAATATTTTGCATGTTATAGAACTGGGGAAAAAAAACAACTTTTGCATGCATGCAACAACCAGATTTATATTTTGCATGTTTAATTATCTATTAATATTCTTCTTTAATTATCAATATGGTGTCGGTTGTTGGCTGCAAACAATATGAATTTTGAAAAAGAATGAATGCGGAAATCGGCCGTTTTCGCTACGCAAAGTCACTATTTTGCGTGTTATAGAACTGATGCAAACTGTTCCATCATTTAACCTCATAAACTTTTACTTACTTTGCGATTTAATGAATACATGTATGTCCAAGTCAAACAATTAATGCTTTCCCTAGTTTGCCATAAAAATCTGCACCTAATAAATGCAGATGATGTCTGTCTTTCGAGTCACGGAGGCGGGTCAAAAATCCACCGCATGATGAATGGAAATTATTCTACTTTCGTTTTTAAAGGTCACGGGAATATGTTTGGACGTCCTGTCTTTTCAAAGAAAGATTATTTAAGAATAAATTGAATTAAAAAAAAAAAAAAAAAAAAAAAAACCAAAGACATGCACAGACCTTTAATAACTCGAATTTATTTTCTTTTTACAAAAATCGGACCAAAATTCGTTCATTTTCTGCAAAAATGGGTACTGATACGTTATATCTCAAGAGCTAGATAGTTGGGATGTCTGTTACTTTTTTCGCTAAATTTTAATCTATCTTTAATACAAACATATCAAATATAATGCATAAAACTTATTGCTAATAATATATTGACGTGTTTGTGCGGTGGGTTTTTTTTTTTTTTTTTTACATCAATTTTAACGTACATGCATGTATGTATATATGATGCATGTTGAAATTAAATATTACTACATTAGTAATTAGATATTGATTCCAAAGGTTCTTAAAACGGTTTAAATTAAAAAATAAAATAACAGTAAATCATTATTTATACCTTCCAGCGAGATGTGGTTTCTTTAAAACGTCGAAAACCTGTGATCAATTTGAAACTTCGACCATTGTTGTGGCAGATTTTTTTCTATATCGCATATGATTGATTGAATATTGTTTAACACCTCTCTTGAGAATATTTCACTCATGGAGACCTCACCACTGCCGGTGAAGGGCTGCACAATTTAGGCCTATGCTCGGCGCTTATGGCCATTGAGCAGGGAGGGATCTTTATCGTGCCACACTTGCTGTGACACGGGACGTCAGTTTTTGCGGTCTCAGCCGAAGACCGCCCCATTTATATTAGTCGCCTCTCACGACAAGCAAGGGGTACTGAGGACTTACTCAAACCTGGATCCCCACGGGATCATATATATATATATATATATATATATATATATATATATATATATAATAAATGCACATTTACAGGTACACACATATATGTGTGTGTTGTAATGATTGTTACTAAAAGTTTATATTAGTATTGACGTACACCCCCTCCATGATTAGGAAAACTGGAGTATATAACCTTAAGGTGAAGTAGACACCTCTCTCTCTCTCTCTCTCTCTCTCTCTCTCTCTCTCTCTCACGTCAAGGTGTTCTGGATAGGCCTGGCCCGCACATTGAAATACGAAAATACATGCATGATATTTATTAAATTCATTTTTAAAAAAGGTGTGTTGTAGTTACATATACTGTCTTTTGGAAATAGACACGTAGCATCATTTATCGGGGGGGGGGGGGGGGTGATAAGTTGGTACTTAATTAGCAAATAAAAAAAACTTTCTGCCTGATCTTCGAATTCTTAAATCGTCGGGGAGTGTGTGTGTGTGTGTGTGTGGGGGGGGGGGGGTTATCCTTTGCTACATGGGTTCAATTCATAATTGTAAGCCTATTTTTTTCTCATTCAATACTACTATCAAGAATAGGGGGTGGGGGGGGGGGGTCACTCAATATACCACATTGTCTATACATGTACTCAAACAACTTCCCAGAGTCCGTTCTAGATTTAGACTGAATGTCGGTGTATACAATGACATGCCCACTGACTGATATAATTTTCATTTATCAAAGATGAACACTATATGGAGAGAGAGAGAGAGAGAGAGAGTTGGAACTACTCTTTGTTGACCATTTAGGGGAATGTCAGGGCCGTAAGTAGGGTTCTAAATCAGGGGAGGCAGGGGATTGGGGGCCGCCGATTGACTTTACGACTGAAAATGACACTTTTTAAATCCCAATTTATCATGTTTGTGTTTCATTTGTACTATGTAAAGAATCGTAATATGGTGTCAAAGACAAAGGTGCTTGTCTTCATTTTAAACATATATCCTATAATATAACATTTATATAATTTTATTTTCTTTTTTGCCAAAAAATCAGACGAGGCAGTTGCCTCGTCTGCCTCATCGGCAGTTACGGCCCTGAATGTAAAGATATAAACACGGACGCATTTTTGTGAGGTTTTTAAAAACATTTGCTACATGAAATATACCATCTGAAGTTACATGCATATTACTTGACGTGTTTTGTTGTACCCAAGAAAATGATATCCCATTCATGCAACATAAATTTGTATCGTTTAGTACATGTACATTTACCACACTTTATTCAATATATTTTGTAAATACCCACAGCAGGCAGACATATTTTATTCGTATGTACTGTAACATGTATATTGCATAGACATGTAAGCAGACCTGTTATATAGTCCTTGGTGTACATGACATAACAAGTAATTTTATCCGACTCAATCGACGTTTTTAATCGAATTGTTTATATTTATGACCAAAACAAAAACAAAAAAAACAAGAAAAAGAAAATTCAAGAGCCATTTTATTTTCCATATTTCATTTGAATAGGAGGACATTGAACAGCACCTTCGAAAATATGATTGCGTTCTACTCAACAATTTTTGACAAATACAGGCATTATTTTCCTCACTCTGATTAACACAAAATTCTTCCGCAAAATGTCTATGACCACGATAAAGTTACATGTAAATGAATAATGTATTTCCCATAGCATGCCAGTTTTCAATAGTCTTTGATCTCAATGAGTATTTTTATATAAAAAGTTAAAATTGTAACTTTTAGAAAAATATTCTAGAAGAATCAGGGGACTGTAAATCCTATAAGGTCAATGACGTCGTTCCGAAAAAGCGACCGTCGGAAGATAGCGTCAGAGTTAAAAATGCAATATTGTAAAGTTATTTTCTCAATATCAGCAACAAGTAAATGGTACATGTTATATATGAATGAAACGAGAAAATTATCACCTTTCTACCTGCAAAATATGATCGGATTTTGAAGAGCGGCCAATTTTGGCCAATAACGTTCCTTGTCCTTTATCATCGTTCCCTTAATTAAATGCTTAAAACATTTGCATGTAAAAAGTGAGAATATTATTTAAAAAGTAAATATAGTGGGAACCAATAATGACATGAGAACAAAAATTGTCGAACTTCTTACCATACACCCTAAAAATGGAAACTAGTATTGATATTCACACGAGGAGTTAGATTATTCACATGAGCGAATTCAATAACGGAGACAAGTGTTCATAGTGTGGATTTTTTAAATCCATCTTTCATTCCAGAATGTGTGGGGAGTTTTGGCATCAACTGCAGTCAAGACTGTCCGAAGGGATACTATGGAAAACAATGCAGTGAGAAATGTACATGCAATGTCAGTCAGTGTGACGATATACTGGGTTGTCTGGCAGCTCCTCCGGGTATTGTAGTATTTGTCTCGTTTGATTCACGTTTGCCTTACGTCAGCAGACAATTATGTCCACATCATATTCGTACAAAACTTTACTGTTCCATTGAGGGTTTTCCATATGTTATTTGAAGAAGTTACAGCTAGTCTATACTTGGATTTTTCAACACCTGAATACAGATTGAACTCTATTATTATGGATGTTGCCTATCACATGCTCTTTAAACCAGCACGGGTCCTGGATGATATTCCTTTCAAATCATGCCACAAGTTCCTTAAGCTCAAAACAAACAAGGGAATAGATAACATAAGCAACATTCTTCATCATAAAAGGGTCCAGTCGTGTATTCCAACTTATTTCGAGTTCAAGTCTACACCCTGTACTTCCTACAGCTATACTTTTACTATTGCATACAAACCTTTTAATTATAAAGAAACTTTGCAGTGCCTAGATATATACCATATTCTACGTAATCCACCAATGTGTTCTTGCTTTTCATCTTCTGTCAATTATAGGACAGCTGGACATGTCATTTCTAGTGATGTTGATATAGTTGAAAATGAGGACCACAAATCACTTCTAAAAGGTCCTAAATACAGCGAACCTCGGTCTTTTAATTAGCGATAGAACTTCATCTCTATTATGAATTCTTTCAAAGATTATACGCCATCATGGGCTTAGTAAGAAAATGAAGAACTTGATACATTGTCAGAATTGGTTACACGTATAAGAGGAATATTAAAATCCTGCATTAGACATATTAAAACAAAATTACGTACCATCTATTCCTCTGTGTTTAGTAAGCCAGAAGTGATAAAAGAATTAGATAGGTGACATGAGGAATATGTTTTGGTTCATGCTGACAAATCTTGTAACAACATTGTCTTTCTTCGTAAGGCTCATTATTACAACTGTATTTTAAACGCACTTGACATTAATTCCACCTTGGTAATCGTACTTATACTCCAACTGCCCTTTCAAAAATGAAATTCTTCAAAACCATGCTTCAGATTTAGACACATTTAATATCCCAGTCAATGGGTCAAATGAATATGAGTTACCGTACCTATACTAGATTCCTAAACTACATAAAACCCCTTACAAACAAAGATACATTGCTGGATCTAGTAAGTACTCTACCAAGCCCCTATCTTTTCTCCTCACGAAAATATTAACAGCTGTGAAGGAGAAACTTCAAACTTACTGTGCGACTACATATGACAGAAGTGGTGTTAATCAAATGTAGATTCTAAAAAAAATTCTAAAGAACTTTTAGTAAACTTGAAATCGCAAAACTTTTCCCAAATCAATAACGTCAAAACCAATGCCTTTTCAACACTATACACGACCATTTCTCACAATAAATTAAAGACTAGACTTTTTCACATCAAAGACAGTTGCTTCTTCAACAAAAATGGAAAAAGGAAATACAGCATTTCTATCTAGTGATCAGTCATCCAAAAACTTACTTTGTTAAATACCACTCTGATTCCACGCACAAGTACTCTGAAGTTGAAATAAAAACAATATGCTAGAGTTCCTCATTCACAATATCTTCGTGGTCTTTGATAATCTGGTCTTCCAACAGTGTGTTGGAATTCCCATGGGCACGAATTGTGCTCCTTTGTTAGCTGACCTGTTTCTATATTCATACGAAGCAGAATTAATTCAAAAACTTCTACGTGAGAAGAAAAAAAAATCTCTTGCTATGGCCTTCAATTCGACATTTAGATATATCGACGACGTTTTGTCTATTAACAATAACAACTTTCATTCATATGTCGATTCGATATGGTCCTGTGAGCTCGAAATAAAAGACACCACAAAGTCGTCCACATCTGCTTCATACTTCGATATTCTATTGAAAGTAGACATTAACGGCAAACTGACTACTCAACTGTATGACAAACGGGATGATTTCAGCTTCTCCATTGTAAATTTCCCATATTTATATAGCAATATTCCACCTACATATGGTGTTTATATCTCTCAACTGATTCGATACGCAAGAGCTTGTTCTGAGTATAGTTAGTTTTTAAATCAAGGTAAGCTACTGACAAACAAATTGATGGTACAGGGGCTTCAACAGTCTCGATTGAAGTCAGCATTTCGCAAATTATATGGTTGTTATAACGATGTAGTTCGTCAATACAACCTATCATTGGGTCATATTCCAAGCGAAATCTTGCGAGAGTTAACATTTACAATCATTCTCGTTCGAGTCGCCGACCAGCGCGGTACGCTGATCTACTGGACTTTGTGGAACAATGGTATAGATTTATTTTTTTTAAAAGTCTTCATATATGTGCACGTATTATTTTGTTATTTTAGAAATGGTGGTAATACTTAAGAAGGAACCTCCTTCTTTTAATTTTACGTTTTAAGGAGGCAGATATCGATGATTTTGACATTGATATTCCCGCACGACTTAAGGAGGAACATAGGCTGGACAGATATTCTTTGGATGAACTGGAGGGAGAGTTTTATGCATTATGTGGGGAAAAAGCGCTGGATTTCTACAATCTAGCTGGAAAACCAAGGGCCAAAGAGTCTGCTATGATTTTATTAAACATTGCGATCCATTTAGCAAATGAAGTGGGAGCACCAAGATCCACTCCATTGGCTCTGCATCAACCTAATCCGCAGGTTGTGAATACGGGTAGGGGGTTGACCCCCTCAGTTACTGCTTCTGCTAGCACTAGTGGTCAAGGCATAGGTAGCGATGCTGGAGGTGCTATAGATCTGACCAATCAAGATTCTCAGCAGAATCCATTGGAGGACAGGATGGCTGCAGTTGAGAAAGTATCCAGGACCTGAAGAAAAGTACAAGCAAAGGTTCACAGGTCGAGGAAGCTATTCGTCAAATAAGTGTTTTGGCAGGTCGGCCAAAATTGACATCCCCGGCTGTTATTATAGCAGCTGTTGAGTCTCTTGTGGACGTTGCAACTCGTACATCAGATAAAAATTTAGATTATTATTGCAAAGCCCTTCAGGCTTGCCGTAGGTTTGAATCAAGTCCAGATTTATGTAGTCTATGTTTACGACTTAAAGGGTCCCTAGAAGATAAAAAAAAAATCAGCTGCTATAGCAGAGTGGACAAAGCAACAAAAGTATGAAGACCCTAAAGAAAATAATCCTCAGGTTACTGGTAATTTAGATGAGGGTCTTAACTCTCAAGGTATCCCTCAGTTTCCGTTTTGGCCACAGATGTTGGCACCATCCCCTAATGGAAATAATTTTGCTCCAAATATGCAGTATTTCAGACCCTACCCATTTTTTGGAGGGCCTATGGGAAATACGGGATAGCCAAGGATGGGTGGTCAGTGTTTCTTTTGTAAAAAAATAAATAAATAAATAAAAGGGGTCATTTTGTTGCAAAATGCCCAAAGTTGATGGATAGCAAGGTCAAATGAATTTGAGATTTAGAATTTAAGTATTTTGTGCATTAGGTATTGCATTGTTGGTATTTGCAAGTTAGTCAACATAGAAGATACTATGTTAAAAAGATACTTTGTACATGATGTATAGTTCTACTTAGTGTTTTTTGTTACATTTTGTCCCATGTGTTGATAAACTGATAACTTTGGCTTCTCTTTCTTTGACCTATAGGGATCTAATCCTAAGTGGTATTTTTATCACGCAGGTCAAAGTTTGGGTTGCCTTTCACTCTGTGGTTTTCTTTACAGGGATCTGATCACAGTTTTTTTCCATTCCTGAATGGGAATTGAAGACCGGGTTTGATCCAACAGTAATAAAAGTTCAAAAAGGATCATTTACAATGGTTAACCACTGAGGGAAGGTAACCCAGACTTTGGCCTCCACTCTCTCTGCTGAAGAGGTTTTAAAGGGTTCTAGTAACCATGTTTTCAAACTTGAGGAATTAGCATTTCATAATCCAGATGATTTTCAATCGGGGGGAATACATAGGTTTATATCAGAATGGGAAAAAGTATGCCCAATGGAGGAGTCTTATGTATTAGATTGGCTTAGGGCATGGGTGGATGCAACCAGATATTTTACTCATTTTAAAGGGAATTTTAAAGGCAAGTCATACGATTCTGAAACTCCTCCACCTGCTATTTTTCAAAATGCTTTGATTTGTGAGAAATTTCAAGATTTTTTTATTAGTACTCTAGAAGCTAGAGTTAAAAATGGTTCACTTAAGATATGGGGGCAAGTAGGAAAAGGTATGATACCGACTGGTTATTGTAGGTCCCTGGGAATTCCAATGTTGCAGTATATTGACGATCGCTTTGTAGGGGAAGCAAATGTTAGCATCCAAGAATCGGGTGTTCAGAGGGCGAAGAGGGCAATTTATGCAGTATGTCAGATTTTTTCTCCATTAGGATATTATTTCAGCTTAGCCAAATGTAATTTGGAACCTGGCCAACAGTTAGAGTATTTGGGTAAGATTATTTCCCTTTCTTTGTCGGGATCATCATCTCAAGCTCAGATAATGAATCATATTGGATGATTTTCAAAATCTAGTTTAATACGTTATAATGAGTTGCCTAATATATTACAAACAAATTTTGTGTCTGATTTGATTGTGTCAACAGCTGGAGCTTGGTACAAATCTTCAAATTGTACAAAAAATCTACCAAATGCTTTTCAGGATAGAATGTAGTAATAGCATTTCTATTTTTGCATGTATCAATTTATATTTTCTAGTTTTCAAATTTTGTACGTGTTTTTTTTTTGAGAAGTTTGTTTGCAATGCATATAATCATATCATTTCATTAAGGTTTTGTTGTCATGATACTTGGGACAATATGTTGGATGATATATTGAAAATAATACATATATTGTATATATATATTGAAATGATACCTTGTTTTAGAAAGTGTTTTCTTTAACTTTTACGAAGCAATGCCACCATTTAATGCCATTGCATATATTAGTGTTGGGGATTTCACTTATTTCGTCTGAGGATTTAACAATGTGCGACTTTAAACTATCCTCCTACACCTAGGAACATGAATCAATTTCAGAGTGAGAATACACTATTGAGCGAATACTGTAGTCAATTATGGTCAAAAGTCATGATGGACTTCAGTGATTTCAGTATTGGGATTTGAGTATTGGGTTTGGTGTTACATGTGCTGTTTTATTGTGGGTAAGCATTGGAACATTGAATTTGTCTGCTGTTTTACCCAATACTTAACCTAGACAAATGTTAAGTGAGTGAGATATTGCTTGGAATATATTTATATTCCAAGCGAGATCTCGCGAGAGTTAACATTTACAATCATTCTCGTTCGAGTCGCCGATTAGGAGGTACCATCTGGTTAATAAGAATTGCCAATTTGTCTGTTTTGGTGGGCGATGTAAGAAAAAGGGAAAGAAAAAAGTTTGAGTCAGCAATTCCATTCATTCACATTTGTCTGCTGTTTTACCCAATACTTAACCTAGACAAATGTTAAGTGAGTGAGATATTGCTTGGTATATATTTAAATGCTGTCTGACGTGTTTCATACCGATTGTTAAGCCGTTTTTGGCACACTGATTTTGACTACGGATAACTCCGTTTACCTGATCAGGATATGGGGCTCACGGTGGGTGTGACCGGTGTGACCGGTCGACAGGGGATCCTTACTCCTCCTAGGCACCTGATCCCACCTCTGGTATCTCCAGGGGTCCGTGTTTGCCCAACTATCCATTTTGTATTCCTTATAGGAGTTATGAGATTGGTCAATGTTTTTATAAGGTATAAAGTACCTGATATGAATTTCGAAAATCATATGGTCCTTATAACTATATAATTTACAAATGCAACCTGTCGTTAGGTCCAATGCTGTCTGATGTTTTTCATACCTAGTGATATGCCGTTCTTTACATACTGATTTTGATTATGGGTTACTCCGTCTACCTGATCAAGATATGGGGCTCAAGGCGGGTTTGGCCGGTCAGTAGGGGGTGCTTACTCCTTCTAGACACCTAATTCAAAGTATGTGAGGAGGTCCGTATATCTTCTCTTAATTTTGTATTCTTTATAGGATGCAAAACTAATACGGTACC
Organism: Ostrea edulis; assembly: GCF_947568905.1. Lineage (NCBI taxonomy): Eukaryota > Metazoa > Mollusca > Bivalvia > Ostreida > Ostreidae > Ostrea > Ostrea edulis. The sequence goes on from NC_079164.1 coordinate 37,940,247, forward strand.
AATTTTGATGCACCAGATGCGCATTTCGACAAATAATGTCTCTTCAGTGATGCTCAACCGAAATGTTTGAAATCCAAAATAACAATGAAGTTTTAGAGCTATTATAGGGGAAAACAGTGTGCCAAAAAAGTGGAGTCAAATTCGTCCAAGGATAAGAGCTATGCGTGAAGGAAATAATCTTAAGTTTTGTAATAATTGATCACTGATCGTTAACTTGACTTGTTCATGTAAATACGTAATTCTGATTTTATTATCAGAAATCGAAAGTGACAAGCACCCAATCTTAGAACCAGTTCTACATAATGCTTTACCAACCTCACTGGTATGTGGAGTACTTTTAGTTGTCATGCTTCTAGTATTCATCTGCAGGTATGTTTATGTTAGATAGATAGATAGATATACAGCTCTTATAAATAGCTTAATTTGTTTAACAAGTTTGCAAATTAAACGTCTAAAATCCAAGATATTATCCTTATTATAATTATTTTATCCATCTATAAAGCGCAAAATTACATATAGTTTCTATGCGTTGAAACATGTTCATGAAACATTATGATCCGGGCATGTGGTCATGTTCCGTGGCGTTATGTTTCACATGTTGTTGCTGTTGTAACGTAGGTTGAAATACTTGTTTATTCTATCATAAAGGTACGCACGAAAATACATCCACCAGAGCCGATTATCCCGTAATACCACAACAAATAGTAAATGGAATCTTTCTCTAATTATATACTGATATTCAGAGTACAACTCTATACATAATGTTTTTTATATGTTGACTATGTTTTTACAGTGGATCATTTCGAGAATGACACTGCCTGTGTTTATGCCGCTGTAACACGTCCAAAGAAAAAAGTGTTGCTTAATGGTGTACTACAGAAAGATGCTACTTATGGAAACACAAGATTTAAGAGAAACGAAAATACGGAAAGGGAAAACAATTCGTCCAGATGTTCAGGAAAACAAATTTTACATGATGTTGACTCCCCATGCAAATGTTCAGAGCTGGAGGAAGTTTATGATGACACCGCTTGTAATACACATGCGTCATCATATTCAGAGCTGGAGAAAACCGCTTGTATTACGTCATCATGTTCAGAGCTTGAGGAAACAGTTTGTATTACGTCATCACCCAGGAAAGATGCTAAAAATGTTTCTTCTGAGCTGGAGAGTCAATCTGACTGCAGCTGTCATTTTCCAAATCAAAATAATGCAGAAGAAAGGATCTATCGAGGACACCAAACTTCCTTAAGAGAAACTAATAGCCAGTTTTATTATACTCTTGAAAAATGCACCGCGTAATTTATGGAACTGGGAGAAAAGAGGAGAATCCAACTTATCATTAAAATTCAATAACAATCATAGCAGACAAAATAATCCAACTCTTTAATCATTTGAAGAATAAGACTTGTTTGGTTAGTTGATTCAATCAAAAATGGCAATGTGGAAGAACAAAATGAGAACTAATAATATTGAAAATATCGAGGGACAGTTGAACTTGCAAATATTATCAGGGTAATTTGGCGCATGAAAAGTATGACTTTTGATATTCTTCACCCATATCTACCAGTTTAATATCCCTGAGGTTCTTCTGAACAATGTGATATGAATTTTGATAATATAACTAATACTTCTGTTCTAATGGCTGGAAATTCCGACAGAAAGGAAAGTAGGAAGTACGTATGAGAATTTCGTTTTTGAAAATACATGAGGGTATGAACTCTGACGCTTCACGCCCGCATATTTTCATGAAAGGAGGTAGTAAGCTTGAACAATGCACACTTTGCACAAATGCACACAACTCTTTTAATTTGTGCAAAACTCGAGCGTCTTAATATGGAATAGTGTTCCTACGGTAGTCTATTTTGACGTGGTGCTTATCTTGTTCAATCTCTGATTAAATTTGAATAAAGAATTTATCTTACTGATAAACACATGAAAGGGGTGAAGGGAAGTGAAAGGATTGATGGGAAGACGTGTACAGAGAGCGCTGAGACTTTTACTAACATAAAAGCAATGTTTGTGTCGTGTTGTTTACTGGTATCAAACTTAATAAAAGTTTATGTATTTAGAGTTTATGTATGCATTGATAATTCTGATATATTTACCGTTTACAATACATAAATGTATACGGTATCCACTGTACTTTGGAAAATAAATTGTTCAGGTATTCAATGTAAAACGAAAGGATAATGAACAATTTTGAAAGATTTAAATCAACATAAATTGTTATTGTGAAATAATGATGAAAGTGAAATAGATGAAATTCACATGACTAGTAAATGATTAGAAGCTGAATGTTTTACATTCAATACTGTTTTGAAGAGTTATTTGCCCTTTGTAAAAATAAGAGAAATCTAATTTTCTGAAAATGCGTGAGGTAAATGGTTAATTTTATTTCATATTTTCATAAAGAGAAAGTTTATTGAATTTTCTACCTAGAATATGTAAATTACAAATTACAACTATTTCATCTTCCCTTAGACTGCAAATGTTAAATTCTAGGTGAAATAAATCAAGAATTAAACAAAAGTTTGAACATTCCTATGGTAAATCATTTCTATTTGATGAACCCTTCAAAATGATACCATGATTACAAAAATCCCACCATACATTTACTAGATATGAAATATGGTCGTTATACATTGAATACCTTAATGGAAAAGGTCAAATTAATGTCATATATGAATGTTGGATGGACGCTCTTGGAATTCCCATGGGCACAAATGGTGCTCCTTTGTTAGCTTACATGTTTCTATATTCATATGAAGTAGACTTTATTCAAAAACTTCTACACGAGAAGAAAAAATCTCTGCGGCATTCAATTATCGACAACGTTTTGTCTATTAGCAATAACTTTAATTCATATGTCGATTCGATATATCCTTGTGAGCTCGAAACAAAAGACACCACAGGGTCGTCCACTTCTGATTCATACTTAGATATTTTATTGAAAGTAGACATTATTAACGGCAAACTGATAACTCAACTGTATGACAAACGGGATGATTTCAGCTTCTCTATCGTCAACTTCCCATATTTATGTAGCAATATTCCATTATCCCCTGTATATGGTGTTTATATCTCTCAACTGATTCGCTACGCAAGAGCTTGTTCTAAGTATAGTTAGTTTTTAAATCGAGGCAAGCTACTGACAGTACAGGGGCTTCAACAGTCTCGATTGAAGTCAGCATTTCGCAAATTCTATGGTCGATATAACGATCTACATGTAGTTCGTCAATACAACCAATCACTAGATCAAATGCTGTCTGCCGTGTGTCATAACGATTGTTAGGCCGTTCTTGGCACACTGATATTAACTCCGTTTACCTGATCAGGATATAAGGCTCACGGCGGGTGTGACCGGTCGACAGGGGATGCTTACTCCTCCTAGGCACCTGATCCCACTCCGAGTGTGTCCAGAGGTCCGTGTTTGCCAAACTATCTATTTTGTATTGCTTATAGGAGTTATGAGATTGATCACTGTTCGTTATCTTCGACTTTCATGAAGGAATTCGGACGTTACAATTTGTGAATGATAAAACCCCTTAGTGATAAAAATAGTATCATACAATTAAAACACGTGTTAAATCTATTCATTACACGACCAGCGGTCAATGCCTAACAATCGAACCAATTTTCCTTGATTATGTACAGTGTGGATGTGTAACTACATGTAAGTTTCAAAAGATGCAGGTAAGATTATGAAGTACTATGACTGATAGCACTAAATATATAGCAACTGAGAAAACCTGATAGTACGAAATATACAACTACTGATAGTACCAAATATACAAATACTGATAGTACCAAATATATAACTACTGATATCACCAAATATACAAATACTGATAGTACCAAATACACAAATACTGATAGAACCAAATATACAAATACTGATAGTACCAAATATACAACTAATGATAGTACCAAATATACAAATACTGTTAGTACCAAATATACAAATACTGATAGTACCAAATATACAACTAATGATAGTACCAAATATACAAATACTGATAGTAACAAATATACAAATACTGATAGTACCAAATATACAAATAGTGATAGTACCAAATATACAAATACTGATAGTATCAAATATACAAATACTGATACTACCAAATATACAACTAATGATAGTACCAAATATACAACTAATGATAACAGCAAATATACAAATACTGATAGTACCAAATATACAACTAATGATAGTACCAAATATACAATTACTGATAGTAACAAATATACAAATACTGATAGTACCAAATATACAAATAGTGATAGTACCAAATATACAAATACTGATAGTACCAATTATACAAATACTGATAGTACCAAATATACAACTAATGATAGTACCAAATATACAAATGCTGATAGTACCAAATATACAACTACTGATATCACCAAATATACAAATAGTGATAGTACCAAATATACAAATACTGATAGTACCAATTATACAAATACTGATAGTACCAAATATACAACTAATGATAGTACCAAATATACAAATGCTGATAGTACCAAATACACAACTACTGATATCACCAAATATACAACTACTGATATCAACAAATATACAAATACTGATAGAACCAAATATACAAGTACTGATAGTACCAAATATACAAATACTGATAGTAACACATATACAAATACTGATAGTACCAAATATACAAATAGTGATAGTACCAAATATACAAATACTGATAGTACCAAATATACAAATACTGATAGTACCAAATATACAACTAATGATAACACCAAATATACAACTACTGATAGTACCAAATATACAACTACTGTTAGTACCAAATATATTGCTACTGATAGTAACACATATACAACTAATGATGGTTCCGAATATACAACTACTGATAGTAACACATATACAACTAATGATGGTTCCGAATATACAACTAATGATAGTTCCAAATATATAACTACTGAGAGTATCAAGCATACAAATACTGATAGTGCCAAATATGCACCTACTATAAAGAATTACACCAGTCACGAGAGTTCTATGATTGAGCATAATGCCGTGAATTCACAAGCCCCACTCGTGCAATGGCCGCATCAAACCTAAGATGTAAAGATATGTAGTGATTGCTCCCTCGCTAAACACTCGGTATTTAGAAGGCGAAGATAACGAACAGTGATCAATCTCATAACTCTTATATGCAATACAAAATAGAGACGTTGGCAAACACGGGCCCCTGGATATACCAGAGGTGGGATCAGGTGCCTAGGGGAGTATAAACATCCCCTGTCGACCGGTCTCACCCGCGGTGAGCCCTATATCTTGATCAGGTAAACGGAGTTATCTGTAGTCAAAATCAGTGAGAGTGAGAATCACGGGTCTTTCGAATATGACCTTAAAACGGAAGTGGAGTGTCGCGACAGGCGTTGGGATGTTAAGGAACCCTCACTGCTACAGCCCTGAGCGCTAAGCATAGGTCTGTTTGTGGTACGTCACCTACAGCTAGCGATGTCTCAATATGAGTGAAAAATTCTAGATCTAAGAATGGACGTAAAAACAAACAAACGAACATACAAAAAGTTAGAACTTTACGAAAATTAAAACACGTTGTTTTTCAGATGGCTGAAAATAAGTGCATCCTCAAAGCTTTTGATTTCCCCTTCCTTATATTACATTCTACATTGATCTGCAGTTAAAATCAATGTTCAAACAAACTCAAAAACTCATTTTGAATCTTGAACTTCATACGTTACAAAGGTCGAGAAAGCTGGATGATTCTGAAGGTCACTAAACATTATTACACTCGGGAGAGGCACTGCATGATACATCTAACTTAAGGTATATGTGCCGTATTAAACAGTATTTTGTTCGATGTTAAAAAGCAGACTGTGTATTTTGTCGGTATGATAAGTTATGAAAAATGATATGATCTGACAATTTTGACAAATTATATACGGGTATTAAAGGAGTACTGGTCTACTCAATGTATATGTAAGAGGGAAGTGGTATTTATGAAGAAATGACGTTTACGGTTGATGTGCGCAAACACGCGAGAAAAATATTAGTAGTAACGTCATGGGAGACGAGGACGTCGTTTACAGTGTTTGTAGTTGTACTGAATGGTGGTTTCATGTTAAACATGAAATTCAATTCCCCGTCCCTTGTTTGAAGTGGTTCTCTCTATCCTGCTTTTCATCTGACTGTCTTTTATCGCTGAATGTGTCTCACCACAGCCTGCAGGTCGTCGCCATGTACATGTAATGCATGTATTTGTCCGCGTGCAACGTCACCTGATCATGAATATTTCGAAATGGGGCATTCGCTATCCGACTCGGAGAATACATGATTAATTTATAGGAAATTAGCTTGATTACTTTTTAATCCAATTGAATAAATTGTATAATCTTGGTAAAGTGGATAGCTTATACAGCTTGATATAAAACTTGTGCTTTTTTATTCCTACGAGAATATCCAAAGATTACGGTATACATGTATATACAATGTACATGCATCTTTAATATATATTGATGTGCCCTTCTTAACGTGCATATATAAAATATTTCCTGTTTTACTTCACTTAAAATTTTCATAAATTGATAATCTCAAAAAATTCATTTATGAATTATGATTATTTTTTTATTTTAACTTTACACTGAAACTGAAGATAAATTCACGATATTCCTCATTGTACACGTGTACTTGTAGGGGTTGTGTCACTGGTTTCCATAGTGACGAATGGAACTTCAGTCAGTACAGGGTGATCCAAAATGTCGGATACTATTTTGACCTTCAATATAATTGTCATCAGTCATCATACATGTACCCTTTTTATTTCTTACATTATTTAAAACTGCTATGAAAATGGTTTCAGATATTCTTGATCACCCTGTACAGTATAGATACTGCAGATAGTCTCTGTATAGACGTGATGTTAGGGCTCCACAGCAACTTTATTGTTTTATTTTAGTGGTCGAGTCTCGTGTTGTGCAGACTGTTTCCGTATCAACAACATTAATAAACGTGAGTATTGTCATTTAATTTGACCTGTCCCTTCTCCCCACACGTACTCACAGAGAGAGAGAGAGAGAGAGAGAGAGAGAATCATTTTATTATTCAGTCTGTATTGATTTGATGTGTTATATTTTGCTTTATGCAGTTTGCATAGGTTCCTTCGGTGTCAACGTCAAGAGGGAGGTGTGTACAGAGAGTTTTCATAGTTTGGAGTACAATTGTTCCGACATAAAAATTTGTATTATTACGTGTAAATTTGAATCCACTTAGCTTAAATCAACGACAATCATTGTGTAAGATAAGATATCGTATTTATGTCCACTTTAATGCTGAACTGTTCTGTTAGTTACATGTATGAGGTGTGCGTTTGAAAAATTGATGTCACATCACATATTAACATTATACAGTTGTTTGACCACAGTTATTCAATCAGTGTTTACATTATATCTGTAGTTCTGTGTATCTTTAAATCAACTTCCATCAGAACAACATAAATGGTGATACTGATCTTAAATTGTTTCATCTAAACATTAGAATAACGACAAACTGTTGGACGCGTCATTCGGAATGTCACCATTTTAACTTTTCTTAGTCTTGAATTATTTTTTCAAAAAATTAGGGATTTGTTTTGATGCTTTGAAAAATAAATGAAGTTATTAATTTATTACTGTCGCCTGTGTTTTACAAAAACCAAACACCTTGTAAACAGAGAAGGGGATATGTTCATTAAGCTTTTTGAGGACAGACAATTGCGGTCATATTGGAAACCATTTGTTTTTCTAATTAAAGAATAAAAGAAAAGGAACTGTATAAGACGGAAATACTTTTTTTTTTAAAAATCAAAATATTTCAGAAAATCAACATCTATCAAATATTCAGGAATCATGCTGGGGGTGGTCCTGGTGTTCAACAGGTGCCCGATGAAAATGGTGATAACGAGTCGGCCCTCTATTGTCGCCTCTCCTTACCTTCCAAGGTCATGATTTGAATATATTGGAATCTGTACTACCTGATAATGCTTGCATATTAATATGACTAATGATGGAGGTGCTGGCCTAGAGACGGCCATCTACCTGTAGATCACCATGTTAAACTTTGATACCCTATTGAAGCTCCATTGTACAACATGATTTGAACAAATTTGAATCTGTAATACCTGTGAATGCTTGTATATCAAAATATAAAACTTGGTTCCTCAGTTGTTAATCCACCATACCCCAGTGGCTATCATTTGAAAAACTTGAATCTATACTATATAAGGATGCATGCAAATCAATGTGACCCCTGCTGTCCTAGTGAAGATCGAATATATCTCTTGTGGTAATGTAAAACGCAACTTCTGCATGTTTGCTGAAAACGCTATGTTGTACTATTCTATACTTGAAGGAAATTTAATTAAACATTTTATTGTTAAACGTTTACCTAAAAGGGGATAAACGTAGATAATTTAATGAAAATTTGAAATGAATATCTGTGAAAATACAGGCAGTGTATACGGATTTATTTGAATGAAAGGTGAAGATAACGAGCAGTGATCAATCTCATAACTCCTATAAGCAAATAGATAGTTGGGCAAACACGGACCCCTGGAAACACCCGAGGTGGGATCAGGTGCCTAGGAGTAGTAAGCATCCCCTGTCGACCGGTCACACCCGTCGTGAGACCTATATCCTGATCAGGTAAACGGAGTTATCCGTAGTCAAAATCAGTTTGCCAAGAACAGTCTAACAATCGGTATGAAATACGTCAGACAGTATTTGACCCAATGATAGGTTGTATTGACGAACTAGATCGTTATAACGACCATATAATTTGCGAAATATTTACTTCAAACGAGACTTTTGAAACCCGTATACCATCAACTTGTTTGTCAGTAGCTTGCCTCGATTAATAAATTAACTATACGCAGAACAAGTTCTTGTGTATTGAATCTATCCTTGTTTTAGATGATACCAAACATCTAAGGTATATAGTGTAATCCCGTACGAACATTGAAACGACTCTAGTTGATCAGGATTGGCTGAAACAATGCTTTAAACCTAGTGTCAATTGTCACAAAACAAACAAATACATTTTGTTAAGAATCATTAAAGTCATTAAAAATACTTATTACATGTATAAAAGACATGTTTCATTTTTTTAATATACATATACTAAGTAATTTAACATATTAATCCCACACAAAAGCATATCCCCTTAAACTTCCATATCCTTTTACTGACTACCTCCTGGCGGCCGGTAATGAACGAGACAAGAGGAATACGATAATGGTTATCATAGTGATTATAACCTGCAGGTTCATATAACAACACTGCTTTATAGAATTTGAGTACCATTCACACTTCTCAAGATAATGAAAATTTTTAATAAAAACATTTCTTAGAAGATATCTAATACAGATACCAGTAATTAGGTCATGATATTTCATACAGCAGTAATTTGTCAGATTTGGACTCCGGACTTGAAATCACTCTCAGACTGAAGTTTTGTCGCACGGCCTTTTAGGTTTGGCCATCGTGGCTTCACCACAGAGAAGCGCATAGTGATTGTCCGACTCTGACTGTATATGACTGTAAGCAGGGTCGTCCGATTTTGGACGGTGGATCGAACGGTTCCCATGGTTTAATGTGTTGTAAATACCCAAATCATTATCGTCACTCTCCCTTACTGCATACAAGTGATGTGATTGACCACACCCTTGTTCTGTAGTGACGTCAGCATAGTCTTCACCGATCTTTTTCACACAACTGCTTCCACTAAAAATATTTTGGTATTGATTCGCATCGTCATCTAAAACACCTCCTTCTTGCTTTGTAATTATATTCTCATAGGTCTCTTGTGTGTTATTATTACTTTGTTGGTTAAGTTCAGCCTTGTCCTGTTCCAAACACATAAGATGCTTCCAATCAATTGTTCGGATGTAGTCGTACGTATATTTCTTGGACTCGGAAACCGCCAGTCGTTCACAATCGGGTATAACATCCGGGACAAATCCGACGTTTGCATACACACCTTCCTAAAAATGTAAAGTAATATTTGTTTACCTATATTGAAAGTCAGTGTATTCTGATATTTTGGGAAATTGTTTCTAATAGCATAGCGTTCCCCTCCCTGTGTTTCTACCCATCTGAGTTTACCGGTAAGCATATTTTAAAAAGGATATCAACTTTGACCCAGGATCAAAGCACCGCAGGGCATACTGATGTAGGCTTGTCTGATTGTCAGTCTGTTACGTAATACATAAAATGAAGATATAAAGAAAATATTGTGGTTGGGTGCAGAAGCCTGGATTTCTCCAAATAAACTTAAGTCAAAACTTGGACTTAAGTCTGAGATTTTACTCAGATTTTGACAGCTCAAATAGAAGAAAACTCTAACTTAAGTTTGAGATTTTTTTCGAGAAATCCAAGCCAGATCATCTCGAGGTCGAAGGTCAAACTTTTTCATTACGTTTTATTTAAGTGATAATTCAATTCTCTTCCATTTTGTTTCGTTCGAGGGTATCGGTGTTTTACAAACACATCTTGGTTTAGAGTACGGATACACTTACCGTGTGGTTCCCAGTGAAGCTGTTGAGTTGGTTTTCTGTCACTCGGACTTTATCCTTAATCTCAATTGCCCTAAATCATCAAACGATACGTAGTTCAATTGATTATTTTAAATTAAGCATTATCTGATGATGATACCGCAATGTAAGATTCAAAGGTCTGTAAATCAATTCTGTTACACATTAGTGATAGTAATTAACTCATGCAATACAACTTAGTATGACCATATGTGTTCTTTCCATAAATATCAGACTTTATACTCAATAAAACGTCTAAAGCAAACACACATTTATAAAGCAAACAGGGCGCACAACAAAAGACAACCGAATGCAGTTGCCAAGTGGTGAGGGCGTTTGCTTTGAAACTGTGTTTCCCGGGTTCGATTCTCAATTCGGTGCCGTGTCAAGCTTAAGACACAGGTAGTATCTGTTCTCTCGCCCGGCATTAGAAGTGAAAGTCACGTGTCTTTCGGATATGACGTACATATATGTAAGAAATGGAGGTCCTGTGTCAAGGTAAGCGTTGGCACGATAAAGAATTCCACTACTGCAGCCTTGAGTATATACCATGCATAGATTAGAATTGTGGCACGTCACTTCAAGATGTGAATGAAACGTAAATCAACCAAAAAAAAAAAAAACGTACACACGAAAAGAAAAAAAAAAAAAAACGAAAGAAAAGCAAAATACACGTACTTTCATCTACTAGAGTGCGACTTCTTGTGCTTTATCAACCAGCCTACACATCGTACTTTAACTACATTAAAAGTTTCAAAACCTGGCATAAATTACCTTTGTCTTTTTCTACTTTTCCGCACACAGAGTAAAATCATCACAATGACTACCACTGCTGAAACCAGGACTGAGGCAGAGGCGATGACCCAGGGCCACCAACTGATGAAAGTGTCCAGGTCTGGATTTGAAACGGTAGCGGACCCGCCAGTGGGTATAGCGGGGTCCAGTGGGGTTGTCATCGAGAGGAGAGGAGAGGCACTCTGGACGTCTGTCATTTTAGATATCCTCATCGCGAAAACGTCACAGAATTATTTCATATATGGATACTTGTCTTCATATGACACCAATAGCTTAATTACAGATTTATGTGATAACCAAGTTAGTCATTTTAATCCTATATATACGTCCCTCCCTAATCAATGTGTACGTGGTTGTGTGTCACGGAAAATTAAACATGGATACAATGTCTTGTCTGTTTATAATGTTAAGAGTTCAGAATATAGGGCCTTTATAGGATCTCCTTCATTAACTCTAAGTACTTCTTTATTTACTTATTTTGAATACAGGAAGTAAATATCAATATAAGAAACTAGTTCATTTGACGCACTGTGATATTTGCTAAAACGCAGATCAGCAAGGGCTAACAAATTGGGTTTGTCATAAGAATAAGGTCCTTGAATGACAAGAAACGTTATGAATACATGTATGAGTTGAAAATGTAAAGCACAATCAATTTTACATTAATTTGCTGAAATAAAAATCGCAAGAAAAAAGACCAAACAAGCTGAAATTTAAAAACTAGTTGTGCCTGGTTACTTGTTTGTTTTACGTCCAGGCTTCGAAAATTGTTCACTCACTGAGACATCACCAGTAGGTGAAGTACCACGATTTATCAACACACCTGCCGTGACGCAGGATATAAGACTAAAGCAATGTATGTACTCCGATCGCACTTTTAGAAATATCAAAATACGCTAAATATCAAAAAAGTACACATACAGAACTATTTGGCTGGACTTTTCACAATTCTTGGGACTTGTGGTTTGTAACATTTGGCCTGTGATTATGCACTTCAACTTTGTTCTGGACTTTCCAAAGGGTTTTAACTGAATAAAGTAATAGATTAAGAAAGATTTGGGTATAATGTCTGGACTGGAAATAGATAGTCGCTATCGTTGAATTTTAGACAGTTCATGTGAAAATCATATGGTTTCTGATTTTCTAAAGGAAAAAAACAGTAAAAAGAGGTAAATTCAGTTCAATTTCCATATTTTTTTCCCACTTATTTTCTTTTCGTAAGATGCTGAGCAAATTGTGATGCATTAATCATTCAGAAAATATCAAGAAACCATGAACGCAAAATTTCTAACCTCAAAACACTACAATTTCTTGAAATTTATGCCATAAAATTCAACGTATTTAATATCACTGCAATGCTTACATGTATACTTATTTGGAAAGTACATGTATGTAAAGAAACTACAAACAATTCTGCATTTTATTATATCATATCCATAAAAAAAAAAAAGAGCTACAAATAACGATGCAATTTTTTTTCTTTTAAAAAGGCATTTTTCTTTTAAATATACATGTACAGTGTATAGTGAAAAATGATATGATGAGTATAACTTATTCCAGGTATACTGTGGTCCGGGTGATACAAACTACAGTTCATCATTCACAAAATGAGAACACTGGCCCATCTCAATTCATTGCAACAGGAAGATAGAAAATGCAAAGATATAAACCCAGGCATCCTGAATCTCTAGTCAGGTGCTCTATTAACTAAGCTTTCTGGCCAACGGCGATCGAATCCGTTTAACCGCCTCATTCCTCCTTCTTTAAATGTCTTCAAAACATTGAAGACGTCGAACCAGAATTTTTATCCCCTGACAGGCATTTTAACCGTCAGTTCCAAGGGCTGGTCACGGCACCAAAAACAAAAATAAAGTCTATACGGGATAGAGTCCCACTATATACTCCATCACATGTTCGTATTTGCTCTCAGGGGCTGGTCTACGGCACCAAATGTAACAGGAAGGGAGAAAATGCAATGACCAGGCCGGGATTCGAACCCGGGTCCCCTGAATATGTAGATAGTTTTTTTGCCAACTGAGCTGACAATCAAACCTGTCTTACCGCCATCTGAACCATAGGCTTTAGTGAGCTTTTCTAATCATCTGTCCGTTGTTTGTCGTCGTCGGCGTTGTGAACTTTTCACATATTGATCTTCTTCAGAACCATTTGGCCAATTTCAACCAAACTTGGCGCAAAGCATCCTTGGGTGAAGGGATTCAAATGAATTCAGATGAAGGGCCGTGCTCTTTTCAAATGGGGAGATAATTACAAAAATGCAAAACTAGTCAAGAACCACTGCACCAGAAAAGCTAAAAATTACATGAAAGCTTCCTGATATACTGGTAGTGGAAATTTAAGTTCGTTAAAATCAGGACCCCTGGGGGCAGGGTGGGTCCACAACAGGGGATCAAAATTTTACATGTAAATTAAGCTTGATCTGTGTTTTAAGTAAGTTAGATATATGCCAGGTATACTACCTCAACTTTTAAAGATTGATTGATTGAATATTGTTTAACGTCCCTCTCGGGAATACTTCACTCATATGGAGTAGTCACCATTACCGGTGAAGGGCTACAAAACTTAGGCCTGTGCTCGGCGCTTACGGCCTTTGAACGGGGGGGGGGGGGGGGGGGGTCTTTACTGTGACACGGGACCTCGGTTTTTGCAAGCAAGGAAGGGGTACTGAGGACCTATTCTAACCCGGATCCACATGGGACTCGAGCAAAATGATATACATGTATATTAATGTATATTGTGTATTAATAGAAGCTAAAAATGTATTTGAATATGAATTTGCTCTACGCGTGGGCTTTATATTTTCTGAAAGGAACCCCCTTCCCCTGAATTTACGAACCTTTTCATTGATTTTAGCATTTTTGGCAATTTTATGCCTACTTCACGCTCTTGTCATACAACACAAAGCAATTTTGGATCAAATTAGATGTAGTTTGGGTTTGCTTATATATTCCCTATTTGAATGCTAGATTTTGGGACTCCTACTGAAATCATCCGTTTTCTGAGGCAGATGACTGTAGAAACTGTACCTGCTTTTACACTTAGAGAGAATAACACTAGGGTTGGGCCACATTAGGGGACAAAGTTTTACATGCTGATATATAGGAAAGAAAAATTTTCTTCACCAGAACTACTGGACCACTAGAGTTTTATAATCTTTACTTTTGAGTATGAGTGCGATTTAGAGCACGGAGTTTGAGTTTGAGTCTATGAAAACGTGCTCAAAAAAGTTTTATAACCTCCACGCCACAAACATTTGACGTTTTCAATAGATATGATAAAGAAAACTGTCTTCCTGTAAAGAAATGCATTCATATCATTTGTTTACAGGAAGGCAATGCTATTGGTTGTTTTTTTTTTTTATTATTATATATTTTTAAAATAAAACGTCGAGTGCCTGTGCTCCAGCAGTCCAGGCCTAGAGCACTCAGTCTCGTACATGTATATACTATAGCATGTTCATATATATATATTTTTTAAAATATGTATATATAGTGTTGCTGTAATGAAGTAGAAAAATATGCGAGAAAATTCTTTCCCACGGTGCTTATATGCAGTTTTTTCGGAAATATTTTGTTTGCTCTCGCAATATTTTTAGTGCTTCTTTGACTTCCGGTCATGATTTCCAATACAGCATGTTCAATGATGTTGATCAACTCGATGTTTACCCGAACTTTACGTTTGTTCTGTGAACTTTTTTGAAAATACAAACATGAGTAAGAAAGACAAAAAGATTGTGAAATCCAAATCACACAGTAGACAGATCGATAAAAATGTAAATGAAGAAACTGTTAACTACTATTTGCGCATTGCTACAACTTTAGATGAGGGATTTCAGGGACAAGAAGATAAAGGTACTCAGGGTTTTATCCAGCATCTAGATGTTACTACCCATTTTATATTTAAGGGGAACTTTTGAGAAATCCAGTCATGAGCTTCCAGGGGATGGGGATGAGGGACATCCATGGAATATAATATCCACAGATTATAACAGCCATATAAATTGATTAATTACTCATTTTATCTATATTGTAAGTCTGACAATTATAGAAATTGACTTAGAATAATATGTTTTACGGCGTGACCGTGTTTGAGGGCGAAGCAAACAAATGTTGGCATTAGTATCAATATCCAAAACAGAACAAAAACAACCCGAAGTTAGCACGAGGACGGAGCTGTATCAAAGCATCCTAATTTTGGATAGTTGATCCGCCTATATATTGAACGCGGGAAATATAACGCAATTGATGTAAACAGTACATTGTTACGTCATATTCAGCGTCGTTATTTAGCAAATTTACAAACATAGCGTCTGAACCACAACAACAAACATGGCGTGAATGGTGGAGTGATTATATATGATTAAGAAAATAAGATTTACATGCTTTTACGAATTTTATGTAACATCTCAGAACGACGTGAACTAGGGTAAACGAGATTCAAAATGGAGAAATACATGTCCACGCGATAGTATTCGAATTGACGCCATTAGAACCAAAATTTTCAAGTTCCATAGGTATGGTTTAATTTTTCATTATTTTCCTATATTTTTCTTTTAAACATGTATATACGTGTTACCTATAGGGAGAGCTCCGCTCTCACGGCCCTTCGGGCCGTGAGAGGGCTTCGCCCTCTATAAAAAAAAAAGATTTTTGTTAAAAAATTCTTATACAATTTTGTGAAGTTTCTACAAATGAAGGGGATTTTTTTATCTGTGGAAGGGGAAATATCCATTTGTTGCCAAAGGGGAAAGGTACCTTTTACCGGTAGTAAAAACAACCTAGATAAATCCCTGGTACTGTATGCCATTTCGTTTTACCAAAGACTCTAATACTCTTGCTGAATCTCAACTCGATTTGAAGTGATACACAGAATATCTCCATATTACGTCTTACGGCTTTTTTAAAGGGCGAAGCAAAAAAGTATTGGCATTAAAATCTACATCCATAACTGGATGAAAAGTATCCCGAAGTTAGCACCAAATGTGTGAGGACAGAGCTCTAACGAAACATCCTAACTTTAGACATTTATCTGCCTAATCATTTAATGCGGGAAACATACCGCAATTGATGTAAACAGTGCATTTTGACATCATATTCATTGTCGATGTTTAACGAATTACAAACATGAGACATGGCATCAATCGAGGAGTGATTATATATATGATTAAGAATAATATATATACGGTGGTACCGTTGGACCAAGCAAAGCATGAAATGGTCATTGGCGTTCATCATTCGATTAATTATGGTAAATTAGAATTCACTTTAAAACAATTAATTTAAACATTTTATTATGTATATCATATTGATAGGATTGGGCAGCAGGCAGAGCCTATAATATATACGGTGTAACTGTTGGATTGAGTGAAGCATGAAATGGTCATTGGCATGTCCCAAGAGATAATCATAATTCTGTTAAGCACGGTAAATTATAATTCATTTAAAATATATATGTATTATTTATGAAATTCCCCTTGTGCTGAATGCCTAGTGACATCTAAATATTAAAGGGGGGATATATGAATATAATTACAGGCTCCATCTATTCCTTTACCGTGGGGAATATAGAGCCAGCCGACGTAAACAGTGCATTATGACGTCACACGTTTCTTTGTCTTTCAAATCAAACAATTACAAACAACAATACATCCCATTTGCAATATTCAAAAGACAGCTAAAACTAAACAAAAAGTTAACCAACAATTCATTGTGGTAAAAAGGTAAGCATAGATATATATCGTATATTTTTATTTCAGGAAACTCATGAACTCGTTCATCTATTTAGTTATATTACTATTTTTCTATTTGATGATTGGCTAAAAACTTTAACAACAATAATCATACCATGCATGTTAACAAACTGAGTGTTTGAATTACAAATTGCACGTCTGTTTTGTATTCAAGATCAAAACACGAATAACTGTAGAAGCAACTAATGAACAAAACAATATGGCGGCGCCCATATGGATCACAAAATTTTCAGTGAACATATGTAGAGAATATCTCTATTCCTTTGCTGATTTTCTCATTTTTTCTTTTACAAACATGTTACCTTTAGAGCCTTTGGCCTGTCCGATCTTCACTCGGTATAAACAATCTCCTGTCAGAGGTACAATGTCACTACATGCACGTATTGCATGATGGGATCTTGACCTTACATAATAAATTTGTCATTCATAGCTAGGCATAGTTAATTTTGTTTGCCTGTATGTTGCCTGTTTAATAAAAGTTTGTACAAACACAACTGACATTGTTTTTGTGAATTGCGATCAAAATTTAGAATTAAACTACATACATGTATGTATCCATTTATGGTGTCCACAGAGAGGATATATATGGGTTTATAGCTTAATGTCTGACATTATTCTGTGTTGAATAAAAAAATTATCAAACTAGCAGTGAACTTGGGTTTTTTTCAACAGACATTGTGTTCTTTTTCCAGAGTTATTTCTCCATAATGTGTTCATCCAGCTTGAAAAAGAGGACATTCATGTGTTCATGCACCCCGCACTTCAAAATGTGTTAGTGAAGTTAACCGAGCTGACCAGTATTGAACAAACCACCAAACTGCTTAAAGTTCTTAAGGAAAACACAGCAGAAATGTTGAATGATGGGAAGTCCAGAAAAGTGATGTGTAGTCTGCTTCTTCAAGTTGCTGAGTTTTCATGTGAAGGGGATCAAAGGAGTGAGGAGGATGAGGACCAGGTCGAGGCAATGAGGGACATCTTTCTGGAAATCTGTCAAAGTCTGAAAGGCGACATTGAGAACGTCCTGGTCGTGAAAACTGTTCTACAGGTGTTGAGTGGTCAGGTCAACATGTCGGCGAAAGACGTGGGTATGGAATATTATGTCTATTTGAAGTACATTGAACTTTTCCTGAAAATTCATTTTTGTTCAGTTCACCTAATGGCTTTACAGTAAAACTCTGATATAGCAAATTTCTGCGGACACTCTGTAAAAATTCACTATAAGCGTAATTCGCTATACGTTTATAGCGAATTCATAATTAAAATATAACGAATTCGTTATAAAACTGGTTTATTCTACATGTATATCAGTTGCATAAGAAAGCAGCAATCGATATAATTGAGTTTGTATTGTCTCTAAGAGAAATTAAGCTTAATATGTATTTTCGAGAAGAAATATTTTTGTACAAGATATATACACACTGATTTATATATGATAATTTATCTTTAGGGATTGTCAAGTCACGCAAGAACATGTCGAAAGAAAAATATCAACAAAATTATGTGCAATACATACAAACAGTCTATCGCAGTTGTCATTTACTTGTTGCTTTACACAAATAAATGAGTGTACGATATAATAAATGCAATCATACTTCAAATTTAATTAACGAGAATAGTAAACAATACCGACAATATATTTGCTAAATGTATGTGTAAGTATTGTTTTGCGTTAACTCTTTTGAAAAAATACAAAAAGAAATTTCGTAATAAGCGATTGTTAAAATTCACAAGTTTAAAATTTAAAAAAAAAAAATTGTTATAAAAGGTGATTTTTACGTTCATTTTTAATTCAAGGGGAATATGAATCTACTTAGTTATATCCGAAAATTCACTATATCCGTGTTCGTTATAAACGCAGATTTTTACATAGAATATATAAAGAATTTGCCGGGGAAATTGATTTCACTTCGCTATAGCCGTAATTTTGCTATATCCGTGTTCACTATATTCGAGTTTTACTGTAATATGATTTTTTGGTTTGATTATTTTCAGGATTAAATAGGACAAAAACTGTGTGGACATACACTCCACCAACAGAATTCATCCAAACCTTTCATGAAATGTGTGAGGAAATATTCAGTTTAGAAGATATTCAAAGTAAGATATTGTGTTTTCTGTTCTGAATTAAAAATAATCATTCATAAGTTTTGCTGAAACATGAGAGTGATTTTAAGAAGATTTAATTTATTATTTTAGTACATGTAAATGTACACTCATTTTAAAGATATTTTTTTCACATGTAATTTTGTACTCAATTCTTCAGTAGTACAGAGTTTTAGGCAATATTTGATCTTTAATCGTGGTAGGAATCAAACTGCAAAAAATCTCCCTTTAGGTAGATTTACATCTCAGCAAGTTATTATTCTTATTATTATTTTATTCATTTATAAAGCGCAAAATTACTAATAGTTTCTATGCGCTGTACAATGTTTATGCTTATAATCATTGATAATATACTAATAAAAGACCTGCAAAAGCTATAAAGGAAATGATAAAACAATAGAAAGAATTTAAATAAAACATGGTAGTAAAATGACATAGTGGTCGACTTTGATTTGACAAGATACAATTGGCATACAAGTATTCGTATGCTGGATAAAAATTCAGTTTGCAAGAGATTGTACATGGAATCCTTGATGTTACACTGAATTTTACATTAACAAGGCATATTCACGCTTGAACAAGAGTGTTTTTAGGTTCTTGCGGAATGATCCATGTGCTTCTAGCTCTCGAAGTTCCAGTGGCAGTTTATTCCACGATTGTGCACTTAGTGTTTTTATGGCTCTTGCACCGTATTTGTTTGATGATTTCTTCACTACCAGTTTCCATTGGTCGGATGATGATTTCAAGGTCCTATGTGGCTAGTAAACAGGACATAGCTCTCTCATGTATGCTGGTGCTGAGAAAGAGTGTAGGGACTTATGTATGGTTGTCAGCAATTTAAACAAAGTAATTAGTTCCTTTCACACACAAGTTTGTATGCTTCAGCAGTAAAAATTATTAGCTGGAACTGTGATCATTGATTTATTTGACTATAATCACTGTGTGCATGCTTTACTAAAAAACAACCCCCACCCCAACTCCATCACTATCGACAGTAGCTCATATGAGGAAGGAAGGTATGTACTAATGGTGGTGGAAGTTT